>NW_005871391.1:358772-405113 GCF_000147115.1 Myotis lucifugus
TCACAGGGACACTCTCACACTCACACACATCCTCTCACTCACAGGGACACTCTCTCACTCACACACATCCTCTCACTCACAGGGACACTCTCTCACTCACACACATCCTCTCACTCACAGGGACACTCTCTCACACTCACACATCCTCTCACTCACAGGGATACTCTCTCACACTCACACTCACACACATCCTCTCACTCACAGGGACACTCTCTCTCACTCACACACATCCTCTCACTCACAGGGACACTCTCACACTCACACACATCCTCTCACTCACAGGGACACTCTCTCACACACTCACACACATCCGCTCACTCACAGGGACACTCTCTCACACACTCACACACATCCGCTCACTCACAGGGACACTCTCACACTCACACACATCCTCTCACTCACAGGGACACTCTCTCACACTCACACATCCTCTCACTCACAGGGACACTCTCACACTCACACACATCCTCTCACTCACAGGGACACTCTCTCACACTCACATGTGAACAACAGCTTCTTGGATGTCATGATGTTTGGGAACTTGACATTGTTTATTAGCTTATGTTAAAACTGGTTGTGTTATACTTTCACTTAAAATTGCAGAACCTGTCTCCGACATTAAATAAGGACTTGTACACACACAACACACACTCACAACCACCCATACACACTCTCAGAGCAGCTTTAATTAACAGGACATTTCTGTTTAAATAGCTCCAGGTTTCGCTTCTTCAGGTGGCTCAGCTGGTTGGAGCATCGTCCTGTGCACCACAAGGTTGCAGGTTTGATTCCAGGTCAGGCCCCACACTTAGGTTGCAGGTTCCATCTCTGGTCGGAGTGCATACAGGAGACAACGAATTGATGTCTCTCTCTCTCTCTCTCTCTCTCTCTCTCTCTGCCCCTCAAAATTAAAAAACAAACAAACATATCACCGAGTAAGGATTAAAAAAATAATAAAAAATTTTAAGAATAGCTCCTGGTTTCAAACAAACATATCACCGAGTAAGGATTAAAAAAATAATAAAAAAATTAAAAATAGCTCCTGGTTTCTCCCTGTGCTGAGTGGCTAGGTCCGAGGCCCCCTCTGTGACCTCGGCTGGCGGGTGAAACCCTTCTCTCAGGGGCCTTTGTTTTCCCTTCACTGCGGCTCCTCTGAGGGCATTTCCTGCTGGAGGAGAAGTGCTCCCTGGGGACGGTTGTTAGAAGGGTGTTAACTGCAGAAGGGGCGGGAGGGACCTTTGGATAGAGTGGCCAGCAGCAGGGTCTGCGTCCCCTTATCAGTCAGCAGCACACCAGGGACACAGGACACATGGTTCTGCCTCCAGGCAATTTAATTAAGCAGCACTGAGCAGCCACCAGCATGACATCATAGTTCCTGGAAACGGGATTGTAGCCATAACTCTAGCAGCTCTGTGTCCTTCCAGAGGGCTGGAAATTTTCCATGTGCATTTCCCTGTGCACGTCCAGTTCCGGCCTTCAGTTACCCTCACACGGGCGGGCCTCTCTGGGTTAGACCCGCCTGCTTGTCAGCAGGCCTCCCGCCTCACTGAGGTCCCACCAGTAATTAAGCCTTTTAAGAGCTGTGGGAGCTTCGGTATCAGTAATTCAATCTCCCCTGTTTACTGATCTCTGCCATTAGTAGAGCTGAAGCAAAATGCTTTAATTAAAAAGATTGGTGATAAGTTGGTGTAATGCCATCATCTGCAAAGGGTGCCTTCTAGAGAACGTCATGACATCTAATGGACGTGATTGCTCCAGGGTGAGAAGCAGCAGGTGGGGTGGGAACAGGAAGTGGGAAGAGGGGCCTCTGCTGTGGGCCAGAGCCACAGGTGGAAAGCCAGGGCTCTATGAGCTCCACGGGGCTCTTTCTACTCAGAAGTTCCATCTTGCACCTTTGCTGCCATGTCCTTGGGCTTGGAGAGCCCAGGCCCCTGGCTGGGTAACCCAGCAGAGTCTCCAGGTGGGCCTGTCACTGCCATGCCACCTGGGCTCACAGTCCAGCCTGGAGCAGAGGATGAGCCGAGCAGCAGCTCACCTCAGAGCAAGCCAGGGAGCCTCCTTGCCTCCAAGCCGTGCAGGTACTGAGAGGAGCAGTGGAGGCTCCTGGTGAAGGCGCTGTGGGCTGGTGAGGGCGCTGTGTGCTGGTGAAGGCGCGGTGTGCTGCCCCTCCCATACCTTTCCCCGCGCAGCGATGGCCATGGCCAGGGACACCTGTCTTGGTGCCTGGCCTCGATGTTGACCAGGACACCCCGGGGGCTAGAGGGCTGGCCTGGAGAGCAACCTTGGGAGCCAAAACGCTGCAGGTCTCTCCGATGCTGCAGAGCTGAGCAGAGCAGGAGGCCACACCTGCTCTGGGTGCCCCGAGGGCAGATGTTCGCTCAGTGTCTCACTGTGGGAGCAGATCCGCCTGAAGAAGTAAGGCCTGTGTGGGGGTGAAGGAGGGAGGCCTCATGGAAAAGCCCACGGGATTCTGCGTCTCACTTCCTCATTTGTGAGATGGGAATAGAAGCGTCTTTCTCTCACAGTTACTCGGGATTGATGGAGACCCACGCCCAGTCCAAGGTGCTCCATAGCTGCCGGTGCATACGCTGGGGCAGAGGAAGATGAGGGCCCCTGCCAGGCAGACGCTACGGTTCCCAGGGCAGAGGGGGCTCTGAAACAGCGGGGCACAAACTGCTGGAAGTCGGGGCTTGAGCACCAGGAGAGGAGAGGGGAAGCCCAAGACACAGGTAAAACAGAGACCTTGAAACCGGGTGCAGCCCTGAATCCTCACACAACAGTGCTGTGGGCTGGTCCGTGGTTCCCGTGGCTTCCTTTTGCCAGGATAGTGAGAAGGTGGGGCAATTCCTTGACAAGTGGAATAAGGGAAACTAAGACAAAATAATTAAGCAAGGCCAAACAATTTGAGCAATTCACAGCCAGCTAATTCTCACAAGGTTCCATCTTCCTAACCCAGGATACTTAGGATCAAATGGTTTACACATTCCAGACCGACCTGGGGCAGGTTGGCCTCAGTACTGGTCCCTCTTCAATGACATTCTTATAAATAGAGCTAATCAGAAAATAACCCTGACACGCTCCCACACACACACACACACACACACACACACACACATATTTTGATGAATCAACATATTGAAGAACATACCTGGAAAGCTAATGCATGTTCTACTAAGACCCTCCCCTAAGACCTCCCCTAGAAATCCCGCTGGCCAAAGAAAGATAAAAGAAACCTCAAAACAGAGAACTCACAGCGTGCTCTCTAAAGCAGAGGTCCTCAAACTTTTTAAACAGGGGGCCAGTTCACTGTCCCTCAGACATTCCACACATGCGCACTGCGGGCCCGGGGACGAGTCGGCTGCTAAGCAGGACAGGCAGCGGCGGCAAAAACACCCGGCGGGCCGGATAAATGTTTTTGGCCAGCCGCATGTGGCCTGCGGGCTGTAGTTTGAGGACCCCTGCTCTAGAGCATGCCCACGTCTTGTGTTCTCCCCTAACCTCGAAGGGACCTCATAAGACTTACAACCAGGGGAGCAGCAGACAGCAGCTCACCCCAGGCTTAACCCCGAACCTGTCTCCAAGTCCTCTTTTTCTCTTTCTCTTTCCTGTTGTTTCTTCTACCTTAAACCCTTTGTTTCACTGTCCCCGTTTAACAAATATATTCTCAGAATCACCAGGACTCGTGTTGCAAGATTTTTCCTCCATGAAATCAAGAACCCAGACACTACTGGCTGGCCCAAGGCAGACTGGCTCCAGCCCGGACCCCGTCCGGTAACACCCTGAGCCACAGCTCAATGTGGAACGGGGACTGAAGCCTCAGGGAGGGACGCAGAGACTCCCCTATTCTGGCCACTCAGAGTTCGGTTCTGCCACACCTTCCCCCAGCCTGCCAGAGCAGGGGGCTCTATTCTGATGGGTCCAGGCCAGGGGTTACTCTTCAAGAGGTGGCCCTGAGAATGGGAGGTAGGGGCCCTGTACATAGGGCGGATGACTTGTGGGCAGAGGCTGAGCCACTTCTAGATGGGACTTCAGGCCCAACAGTGATGAATGCCACAGGAGAGCAAGCGGCACTTGGTGCCATCTCCTCTGTGCTCAGGAAGTCAAGGAGGTTGTGAGCAGTGGACGTCTGGCACCCAGCATCCTCCACTATGACCAGGGCCACCTCATTCCCCACTCAGTGTTGCCACCCTGGGTGTTAGGAACGCCCACTTCCACTCCAGTTCTGAGAGTCATCCCAGAGTGGGGACGGTCTGGTGGAGAGCAAAGCTGTCTGCAGGTGGGGAGGGGAGGGGAGCAGGCCAGGCCCAGCGCCCGGGAGCTTGTCTGATGCAGCTGAGAGTGCTCTTTATCAGCAGCCAACAGGGCGATCGATCACGCCCCGCTGCTCTGGTGTGGAAGGACAATAAAGCAGATATTGACTCAGTCCTAATCTGGCATGTCTGAGCCTCGGGGCCATGTAATAAAGTCCTATGAATTATGGTCCAGATGCACGTGGAGGCAGCCCCCTTCTGAACAGGAACAAGATAAGAAAGTGCCCTGGTTTGTTCTATTGAATGGAACAAGCATTCAGAGAGCCGATTTGGTCAGTGCTGTAGGGCACACAGATGGACGAGATCCAGTCCAGCACTTTCTGGTCTGGCAGGCGAGCGCATGGCCCCGCCCTGGCTGGGGCCAGAGGGGCAAGGTGGCATATGTATGTCCTGGGGTTCCCTTAGGTGTCAGGACTCAAGGTAGGGGAAGCGAAGGGAAGAAAAGAAAAGGGAGGGGAGGCGAGGGGAGGGGAGGGCAAGGGAGGGCAGGGGAGGGGAGGGGGTGTGAGGCCGGGAGAGCTATGTGCATCTGTAGAGGAAGCACCAGGCCTGGCCAAACCCAGGAGGAGCAGGTGACCCGAGCTTTCTGCAGACAAGCCCTCTGCAGGTGACAGCTCCTGCCGTGCCCACTCCTCCGCAGACTTTACCTCCTCTCCCTCGGGCAGAGGTAGAAGACCCCCAATGTTCATGCTCACTCTGTGGTCTCCTTCAGCCTCCCTGTCCTTTGCCACCTCCGACTGGCAGTTCAGACCCACGTCCCCCTCGCTCACCTAGACCCCTCCCTCACGGGGGTGATTCACTCAGCTGCCACCCTAGTCCCACCAGACTCTGCTCCACTCCCACCCAGCAGCAAAGTAACCTTTTGAAGTGTCGCTGTGGCCCCATCGCTTCTCAGCTGAGTCCACCAGGAGCTGCCCCTCCTCCCTCCTCTGCACAGCGCCTACAGGACCTGCCCACCCTCCAGTTTCATGTCCTCTCCTGCCGCAGCGCCACGGCAGACGGTCCAGCCACTGTCACTGTGGCCGCCTCACATTTGTCCAGTCTCTGCGCCTTCTGTCTAGAACCCTTTATCCTGCATCCCTGCAAGCTGCCTCCTTCCCTCCACCCAGACACCGGGGTGGCATCTTCTCCAGCCCTGCCAGAGGCCTCCCGTGGAGCCCTGCGCACACCCTTACCGCTGCCTCAGCTGAACCAGTTCATGCACTGCCCACACACTGACAGCCTGTCTCCTCCCACACCGGACATGTCAGCGTCTGACTCTCCGGCTCATTCACCCCTGACGCCAACGCAGAGCCTCAAAGGTGCTCAGTGCCCCAGATGTGCCCACTGAATGGCCCCCTGTGCCTCAGTTTCCACATCTGCAATCTATATCTATATACATATATATTGATTTTTTTTACAGAGAGGAAGGGAGAGGGATAGAGAGTTAGAAACATTGATCAGTTGCAATCTTTTGACATCATTTGGTGTGACTGCTATTAACGTCATGAATGCTGAGCTGCTCAGGCCCTTAGGCAATGCAGTCAGGGAGGTTAGGGAAGGCAGACGGCTCAGGACCGCAAGGCCACCGTGGAGCTGACTCCCTTCCGAGCAGAATGTGCCTTAAACAGAGTCCTCTTGCTTCTCATGCCTGCCTGTCATTTACTCCCTCACTTAGCTGTGTCCTTGCTCAGCCTACCCCCCAACCACCATGGCTGGGGCCTGGGGGATGACAGGGGTGGCACCGTTGAGGGTCCTAATGATCCCCACTTACATGTGTGCCACATGGAACCCAGTGCCAGACCCATCTCCGAAATCCCTGATTTGATTTGGCTTTGACCTCCCAGCCCTTTACACCCATATCCTGGGGCCCGTCTCTTCAGAGGATAATTGTAGGAAGTAATTCTATTTGAGGAACAGTTGCTGCAGCAATATGCCGGTGCACTCAAAGCTAATGGGCCCAGCATCCGTGCACAGAGGACATGTTTCAGCAGAGCATAGGCTGTTCTCTGAGGTCTCCTTGCCCATCGAGGCTCTGCTCTCACCGAGCCAGCAGCAGACAGGCTGAGAACTCGTGTGGAGGGAGGGGAAGGCTCAGAGATGCTGTGTGCCACCGGCTGCTTCAGTGGGACATGGCCGACCGGGGCAGAGGGTCGCCTTGCAGGAGCATGGCCCTGGGCAGGTGCTCTGCACGCTGACCTCATCTAACCTCAGTCCTTGCATGACTCTGACTGTCAGCCCATTTTCCAGGTGAGGAGATCGAGGGTGAGGAAGATGAGGGAACATGCCCAAGTCCACACAGCTGGTGAGCAGGGAAGCTGGGAACGCTCCAGGAAATTGATCACATGCTCCCCGACTCCCACTCCCCTTTCTCTGACTTAGGTGCCCACTTCTGCCTGGCTCATGGCACTGCCTCCTCATCGTCCTCCCTGCATCCCATCTCCCCTCCGATCTACCAGCAGCTTCACTCTCTAAATGCACAAATCATATTGTCATTCACCCACCCCATCAACCTCTTCACTGCATTGCAAGAGCTGCTGGGACTCCCTAGTCCTGCCTCAGTTCCCCTGTGACTAGTCCCCGCCCGCCTCAGGCCCACCTTCCCGCCCTCCTGGTAGGCTGCTCCGGGCCCAGCCACACCGCCCATGCAGCCTTCTATTCAGGCCTCCTGGTCCTGGTACCTGCTGCTCCGTCGTGGTGACAAACCTTCCTCATCCTTGGAAAGGAGTCCCCGGCATCTCTTCCCCCAGCCCATGTCCCAGGACTGGCTGGGGAGGGAGACCAGGACAGGGAACTTTTGAATACCTGCTGGATATCAGTGGAAGTGGCAGTGCCTGGGTGTTGGGTCGGTGAGCCTGCTGTGATGTTTTTGCCCCGGGGCCTGTCCCTGCCCTCCTCACAGGGGCAGCACAGCACCAGCATGCAGCTACTCCTGCCCCTCAAGGTCAGTCCTAGGGACTCAGGAGGACTGTGACGTGAGGCAAGAGTATGGGAAGCTAGGGAAATTCCTGGGCAAATGGAATAGGAAAACTGAGACAGGATCATTAAATGAGGCCAAACAATTTAAACAACTTACGCCAGCTAGTGAATTGCCTTATCTTCCCCACCTGAGGGCATTTAAGAGCAAATGGTTTATACCTCCCCTCCCTAACCAGAGGAGACATAGCTTGAATCACTCTGGTTGGAGAGACAGAGGACAGAGACCCCATTAATGCCAGTTGTGCCAGCCAAACCCAAGGAGGGGTGAAGTCAAATAACAAAAACCCGATGAAAGCCAGACAGACCCATGATGAAAGTGAAACAGTAAAGCAGACCAAAGAATAATCCCAAACTCCCTATGTGCTGCTTCTGATGCATCAGCATATTAAAAACACAGCTGGAAAGCTGATGAATACTCTGCTGAAATCATCCCCTAAGATTCTCACCTGCAGAGGAGAGATCAAACCCTCAAGGCAAAGGGTATCAGTGCGGGCTTGCCCCAGAGCAGGCCTGTGCCCCTTCTCGGACATGAACATTTTACTTCCCCCAGGGACCTCAGGAGACTTGCCACCAGGGGAGCAGTGGGCAGCAGTAGCTCACCCTGGGCTTACCCCCTGATCCTGTCTCCGAAGCCCCCTTTTCCTCTGACTTCCCAGTGAGCTGAGAGCAGCCCCGCCCTGGCTCACTTCTGCCCTGTGAGGCTTCGAGGGAGCCAAGCAGAGCACCACCCAGACTCCCTCCTGTTGCTTTTTCTCCCCTAAGTCCTTCCTTCGTTTCACTGCCCCAGCTGTAATGAACGTGCTCTCTATATCGCCTGGACTCACATTGTGAAATATTTTCTACGCAAAGTCAAGAACCCACACACCACAGGCTGCCTGAGCAGACCTGCTCCAGGCCCGGCCCTGTCTCCTAATAATGGGACCAGGGCACATGCACAGGCCCAGTCACACAGGGGTGCCTAGTGCGTGTATCATCCCAAGGGCTGTTCCTGCCTCAGTGGACATCCCCGGGGAGCCAGCGCTCCCACCACTGTGAAGTGAGGGGCGTGTCTGTGCCCTGGACTACAGCAGCGGGAAGGCAGCCTTCAGACACCTGCCCGCTGCCACACATCCAAGCCCTCGCTCCCAGGAGAGCTGTGTACCGCAGCCCCTGGAATTAGTCCCCAGAGGGGTGAACTCCCTGCCTGTCACTATTGAGGAATGACTTTCCTTCTCCCCACAAACCAGCAAATTAATTCATGCCATCTATTTTCCTGACTTAGATCAAAGGTTGTCAAATTCCTTTACCCACTTAATGATCTGTAATATACCTTTCCATTTCCTGACCAGGCTATTAGATGAAATAGAATCATAATAGCCTCCCAACAGCATCTGTGCACCTGTGTGCATGTGCAGAGTCAAGCAGGAGACCCTAGGAGCCTCCTCAGCCAGGACTCAATTATAATTCTTTTCAAGAGATTCTACAAGCCAGGACTCATGCCATATGGTACTTTTGGTCCCAAACAGATCCTGTGGTTCATGTAAAACTGAAAATATATGACATATGTGCTACTACTGCCCCTGCCATGTCCATGGCAGACATTATTAATCAATTATAGACACTCTTCACAGCTGAAATCAGACATGGCTTTCCTACACAGCCATTGACAGCTAATATAAGTCCCCGCCTGGACAAGGAAACCTCTTGATTATCCAAACAAGAGAAATTCATTGATGGCTCTTCACACACTGCCTTTTTCCCCCTTTCTTTCAGTGTAATTGTGGCTTCTCAGCATGCATAGGAGCCTCCTCCAGGCTGTTCAGTGGGCACAGCCTTTTCCACAGCCAGGAGAAAGCAGTCCCAAGCCTGCCTGGGGGACCACACAAGCTCCCAGGCATGGGAACACCTTGCTGACAAGGCCAGGACCATTGGTAGTCAGCAGCAAACAAGGTGATTGTTAGAAGATACACTGAGGCACCAGCCACCCTCCACGGGCGTCATGACATCAGAGAGTGAACATCAAGGCTGCCAGTCCCAGCTGGGAAAGCACGTGGCCACCCATCCTGCCCTACACTGGTCTGCTCCGCTCTGCTCTGCTGAGACCTTTCAGTGTTTTAGCTCTAGCTGGGGAAATAGTCCTCAGTGGAAAGGGAAAGGCACTCCCAGTGCCAGAGGGGAGCTGGCTTGTATAGACAGAAATCCCTGCCCCGGTCTTTGATTGGTTCATCCTCATGCAAATGAGGACTCCAAATCTTCGAAGTTTGATTGGTCCAAAAGGCACTGTCCTGATTGTCAAAATGGAGCTGCTCTGATTGGTTGGTGAATATGCTGATGGGAATATAGCTACACAGCTCTGATTGGATGGGGAAAGCCTCAGTCCTATTGGTTGAAACAGGATTCCAGGAACTTCTTTAAAAGGGCTGGCTCAGCTGGCAGAAGCACCTTGCAGGCAGGCAGTGCAGGCTTCTCCCTGAGGTGTGGTTTTGTGAAGGGTCCCTGTGTAGAAATGGCTGCTAGGCTCTGTTTTTGTCTTTTTTTTTTTTTTTTAATTTGAGGCCAGTTAAGCCACCAGAATCCCTTCTTAGTAGGATCTTCTTCCTCAGGGCCCACACCCTGAACTGGCCGCATTGGAGCCGAGCGACTCGCCACATGTCCCTTTGTCACCCAGCCTCTCCTGGACCCTGGTGATTTTCATTGACTACAGTGTGGTCTTCCTGAACCTTCAGCCACATTCTCCGAGGCAGTGAGGTTCGCTTCCCTCACCCCTGCCTCAACCTGAGCCTTTTAAGCAAATCAGCAATGTAATTATTGATCTGTAAGAGAAAAGAAATTAATACAGCCGCCCACATCCTCTGTACATAAGAGTATTTAACAATGAACTCTGCTTAAACTTCATAAAAGCCTCTTCAGCAAATCAGCACACCGGTATTGATCTGGAGCCCGCCTGCGAGTCCCAGCTGTCTGCCTCGCCCACCGAAGGACCATTACTTTGTCTTGCCTGACTCTCCTTGTACATTTATGGCCTGGTGCTTACACCCCCCCTTCTCCCAATTCCCATCGTTCCGCTGCCTCTCAGCAAGGGCCGAGCTGCTATTCTGCTGACCTGCCTCTTCCTGGAGCCGGGGTATCGACTCGGGAGCCCCGCAGGCTTGTGCTGGGCTGGCACCCCGAGGCCTGGGCCTGCCTGGGAGACCCCTCTGCAATGCAGCTGGGCCCTTGACGTGCATCTTCTCATTCATCCTCCCAACAACCCTGAGAAACAGGCATTCCTATCTCCACCTAACAGAGGAGAAAACCAAGGCTCAAGGTGTAGTAACCCTCCCTGAGTCACACTGAAAGTGAGAACCAGGTGCTGGAATTTGAGCCAATGGCCTCAGCAACTCCTCCTCAGAATGTGAGTCAGGGCTGGTATTGCCCACAGTAGAGAAAATTGAGCCAATTGCCCATGATACTATGGGCTCCAGGGCTGGGTATGTTCCTGAGGAGGCCTGGTCCAGGCACCCATGGAGGCCAAGGAATCCAGCGGAGCTCAGCCAAAGTGCCCACTGGACCTGGCTCCCTCAAGATGACTTAGACCCTTGGCACCTTTCTATCTGCTCTTTATTTTATTTTATTATTGATTTCAGAGAGAAAGGGAGAGGGAGAGAGAGAGAGAAACATCAATGATGAGAGAGAATCATTGATCGGCTGCCTCCTGCACACCCCCTACTGGGGATCAAGCTGAAACCTGGACATGTACCCTAGACCGGATTCAAAACCAGGACCCTTCAGTCCATAGGCCAACATCTATCCACTGAGCCAAACCAGCCAGCGCTCTGTCCGCTCTTGACCTAGCCTGTCAGGCTACCTGTGTGCCCATGACTGCATGCTAATGATCTGGGAGACTGTCGTGTCTAACTGGGCAGTGGCAGAGGCCACCTGTGAACAGGGTCAATCCTATGTCCAAGCAGTGCTCTGAGCTGTTCAGGGAAACAGGGCAGCCCGATGGCCTCCTCACGTCCACTCTCCAAGCTTGGGCTTTGAGTTGGGGGTGGGTGGGGTGCCAGCAGTTGAAGTAGAAGGTACAGTAGCAGGAACCTGGATAAGGAGTCAGGGTCGCTGGCTCTGGCCTGCCTCAGGGCTAGCCCCCAGACTCCCCAAAACCCCTCTGACCACGGAGGCTGTCCCTGTGAACTGGGCTCAGACAGCAGCAGAGTGGGGCCCCAAAGAGCCCAAACCACAGGCCTCAAGTCACCCATCCGTCAGAAATGCTCAGTGCCTAGAGGTGCTGGGAACCCCGATGCCCTGGCCTGGCTGCAGTGTTGTCCACCCACAGCCCGTCCAGGCCTCTCCATGAGACGCCAGCTCACTCCCCGTCTGTCTGTATCTTGGCTTTGACCTTGGTGAGTTTCCCGCTTCTCCTCTGGTCTCCCTCATACTCCGTTCTGTCTCTCTTCTGTGTTTGCCTCCTCATCTGTCTTCCTGTTTCTGTTTTCTTTTCTGCTGGCCTTTTTTCTTTCTATGAGTCACTTTCTGATTTTTCTCTGCTTCTCCTCCTGATATTCTGTTATTTGTCTGACCCATCCCTACAAATACCCATTTCCAGTGTTCCCTGGTCCAGATTGGCATGTTCACAGCCAGGCCTAGGGAAGGCCCTTGGCACTGAGATGCCAGGGACCTGGGCATTGGGCCAGCCTGCAAGGCTAGGCCTCACTCCTGGTGGGCCAGGGCCTGCTGAGGAACTGCACTGGGCAGGGCTCCTCTCACATAAGCACACATGGCGTCCCCCCATCCCTGCAGCCCTCACTGGCCCCACAGCTGATCTACAGGCCTGCAAAGTCATGGGGTGGGGGGAGGGGCTCTGCTCCAGATGATTCTAGGGAAACCAGAGGAGCAACTGGGTGCCAGGTCTCACAGCATCTCTGCCCCACCCCTTCTACTCCTGGCTCCTGCTGGCAGGGAGAGGCAAGGTCAGATTCCAGGGGTGCCCAGGACTGCGCCTCTATATGGACCATCCAGGGGCCGAGGTCACTGCTGTTCTCCTCAGCCCTGTCCCACCTGGATGAGGCGCTGTCCTTAACTCAGACAAATTCCCAAAGGCATGTTCCTTGGTGAGAGAACATTTAGGGGCCATTTGCATGGGTACTGCTCCCCACTGAAAAGGGGGAGCCCACAGGGTCAAGGGGGAGCTCCTGGGAAGTCAGGCCTCAGGGACCTGCACCCATGGGGCAAACCAAGCTGAGCCAAGCAGGAGCAGCCTGGGTGCCAGGCTCTAGTCAGGGTCTGCAGCTGGGGAAGAAGGGGTACCCACCAACTCAGCATCGGGGTGAATGCTTTGCCAGCCTCCTCTAGGTGCTTCCTCACATACAGGCTGCATTAGGAGGGTATTCAGGCCTGGACACAAGGGTGGGGGAGGGGCAGGTCCTCATTTTCTTGAGAAGGAAGCTGAGGGGAGCAACTTGAGGGGGGCCCCGGTAGGGGCTGCCTGGAGGTTCATCCTTGCTCAGTGGCCCTCAGAGGAGCAGCAGGGGAGTATTTGGAGGAGCCTCAGCTCAGCTCGCTCCCTGCCGCTGTCTCTGAAAGGCGGCACTGCTGGGAGGGCAGGGAGACTTCTAGGACTCATCCTGGAAATGAAGGGCCCACCCTCCCAGGGCAGACAGCCCTAGGCGCTAGGTACGCTAGGCACCGGTCAAAGCATCCTAGGGCTCCTGAGCGCCCTCTGGGTGCCATCTCAGGACCAGCCTGGGGCCATGCCCTTCTCTGCAAACAGCCCCATCCAGGTCAGGGGGCCCCATAGCCCTGACCTGCCCCTTCACCTGGCACCCCAGGTCCAGGACACTCAGAGAGCCAGTCAACACCGCTGTCAGCAGAGCACCCCCCCTTCCTGACCCCTCTGCCTCCTCTGCCAGAGATCAAAGGGTGTCTCTGGTGGCAGTTCCTGTCAATGGCCTTAATGGGAGCCCTCCCTATGAGCACGGGGCTGGGGGAGTGGTACCAGGAGGGAGCTGGGAGCCTCAGATCTGGGCCCCTCAGTGGCCTCAGGACTGTGCTCTGCAGGAGAATGACACACACACGCCTCCAGGAGACACCTCATGGGAGAGCATCTCCCCCCGCCTCCCCCCCCCCCCCCGGATGCACAGGGCTGCAAGGTCCAGGCTTGCTACACACCCGCGACAGGCTGCCCAAGGCATCCTTGGGGCCCAGTTCACCTACCCATCAAGCCCATGAGAGGGCTGAGGGAGGCCACCGTGCCACACCACCGTCCAGGCCCGGCCAGCCTGCAGGGTGGCAGCCCCTCTTCACGTGGATGGTGCCCGTAAATGGGAAGCGCACCGTCGCCAGAGCAGCAGGTAGGGCTGCTGGGTCGGCGCACCCTGGGTCCCTGGACAGCCAGGGACAAATCACCAGCTCTCTGGACTCAGGTTTGGTATTTTTTTCATACTCAAAAACATATTGTAGGCCTGGCCGGCTTGCTTCAGTGGATAGAGTGTTGGCCTGCAGACTGAAGGGTCCTGGGTTCGATTCCAGTCAAGGGCATGTACCTTGGTTGCAGGGTCAGTCCCTGTGCAGGAGGCAACCAATCGATGTGCCCCTCTCACATCCATGTTTCTCTCTGTGTGTCCCTCCCCCTCCCTTCCACTCTCCCTAAAAATCAATGGAAAAAATATCCTCGGGTGAGGATTAACAAAACAACAAGAAAAACGTATTGTAAGGTCCAGTCCAGAAAATAGAAACCATGACAGGGAGTTAAGATGAAGCAAATTAATGGAAAGCATTGCTACCCGGGGAATAGAAATGGCAGTGCTGAGAAGTGAGTAACTCAGAGATCAGCGCCAGCAGGAAGCTGTCCGCAGCCCCGGAGGGACACAGCCCCCGGACACAGAGCTACCTGCGGAAGCTGGAGGCCCCTCCACGAAGAGGGCAGCAGGTCAGCTGTACACATGAGGATTCAGGGTGAGACGCGGTGTCCTAGGATGCAAACCGATAAAGCACCAGTAGGAGTCACAGGGGAGGGGCCCAGGTCAGAAACAGAGGAAAGGGGGAATGAAAATAACTTGGGGGAAGCCCACACCAAGTGCACAGACCTGCCATCTGGACCCTCCCAGGTTCCTGCAAGTGTGTAATTGCGAAAAGCTGCTCTCCCTGATGTGTTCGTGGTTCTGAACGAGCAGCCGGGCTGGCCCAGGGGGCTGCTCAGGACAGAGGTGCTTGTGCTGCCATCCACGGGCTCCAAGGTGCAGGGAGCCAAAGGGCAGGTTATGCAACAGGCTGGGCATGTGGGGCTGCCCTGAGAGGAGGGGGGGGAGCCTCAGGAAGGAGGGGGCTATCCTCCGGTGGTTGGGCCGGAGGTCAGCTGGGCCTAGAAAGGTCATGGCCAGGAGCTTCAGGGACAGGCCTGGGACACGGGCAGGGCCTCCAGGCTTCAGCGCCTCCTCCCTGCCAGGTCTCTCTCCTCTCTGGCCTGGCTTTGCATACCACGTGCAAGGAGAGCATCGTGGATGGGAGCTCCTGGCACGGCATCCTGGTGCTTGGCAGCCCTGGCAGCCACCATATCTTCCTCAGCTTGGACCCTGCAGGCCCTTGAGTGCTGTGCTGCTGCCTGGCAGGCTGTCAGGATTCCTGGGAGGATTTGGGGGGAGCAAGTGGACCAGGCAGTGTAGACGGAAGGGTGATGGTGAGGTATCAGGGGAGGGAGAGAGCTCCTGTCACTAGGGGTGAACAAGTGTCCACTTGCAGGGGACACTGAGCAGGGGCTGAGCCTCCACCAGCCCTGAAATGCACTGTTCCCTGCTGTGAGCTGCCTTGCAGTCCTGGGATGGGCACCACGTGCGACACCAGGCGGCAGCAGGAGAGGCAGTGTGAGTGGTCTCTGTCCCCTGTGTCACTGAGGCCAGGGCACACAGGCACCCAGAGAAGGGAGGATCCCAGAGATCAGCCTCCCCTCTGCGTGGGTAGCACTGCCCTTCAGCCATCACTTAACGCTCCTAACTGGGCCCCAGCAGGACCCTGGCATGATCCCCACTGAGATACCTGCTGGCAGTGTCCCAAATGGAGCCTGGGCTCCTGGTGGCCAGTGCCAGGCTCACATGGTCAGCCAGCCTCACAGCCTCAGCCGTGGCCAGCCTGCTGGCTCCCAGCCTGTGAAGCTGGACAGGCACTGGGCCCGCCCGAGGGTGCGTAAAGCCCGTGAGACACAGAGGGGGGGATGCCGAGTCTGACCAGGGAGTAGGGCGCAGGCCAGGCAGCAGGAGGCTGCCAGCTGGTCGCTCAGGGGTCCCTGGCCTCCTCCTTGGCTATCCGTCTCCGTGCCAGGATGCGAGGGTCATGGCACAGCCCGTCCTGTGGACGCTCCGCCAGCCAGGGGCCCGGGGCCTTTGTGCCTGTTCCCTCCGGCAGGGCTGACCTGCAGTCAGGGCCGCAGAGCCTGGCGGGCCAGCAGGTTCATGTCTGTCTTCTCCTAGCACTTTGCTGCCTCCAGCCAGATCCCCTTTGTAACTCAGTTTAATAAAATATGATGACAGTTTTATTGACAGCGTTCCTATCTGGAGCCCGGGAGAGCGATGACCAGCTGCACCTTCTTCCACGTTGCGGGGCCAGGCTGGCATCCCATTTCCACAGACCCCAGGGCTCCTCCAAGAACAGGGGATTAATAAAGCCGGTGTGGCTGTCCCACTGTGTGGGGGTGGGCAGGGCAGTCTCTGGGACTCCTGATTCCAGAAAGTCTGGGGCCGGTGGAGACTTAGGCTAAAAAGTGGGTGGGCTGTACCCCAGCCCTGAGGGTCAGACCAAGCTGAGAGGCCGAAGCCGAGAGCCTATGAGGGCCGTGAGGCAGCTAGTACTCAGGGTTTTGCAGTGCGTGCAGCCAGCCCTGGGGGAGTGGGCTGGAGACTGTGGGTGCAGCCAGCCCTGGGGGAGTGGGCTGGGGACTGTGGGTGCAGCCAGCCCTGGGGGAGTGGGCTGGGGACTGTGGCTGCAGTCAGCCCTCAGGGAGTGGGCTGGAGACTGTGGGTGCAGCCAGCCCTGGGGGAGTGGGCTGGGGACTGTGGCTGCAGTCAGCCCTCAGGGAGTGGGCTGGAGACTGTGGGTGCAGCCAGCCCTGGGGGAGTGGGCTGGGGACTGTGGGTGTGGTCAGCCCTCAGGGAGTGAGCTGGAGACTGTGGGTGAGGTCAGCCTTGGGGGAGTGGGCTGGAGACTGTGGGTGCAGCCAGCTCCTGGAAGAGGACCCCACATTTCAGCCACAATGCAGGCCTATGGCCTATCGTCTATGCATGTCTAGAGCTGTGATGTCCTTCCTATGTCCCCAGCTCGCACCATCGCCTGCCCCAGGCCTCAGGGTAAGCCCCATGGGATTCAGAGGCTAAAGTCACTTCCTTGGAAATACCAGCTCAGAGACACCAGCTTGAGAGCTTAGCCCCCAGCCTGCCAGCCCACAGGACAGGAACCCCAGGGGGGCCCTAG
This sequence comes from Myotis lucifugus, assembly GCF_000147115.1. Lineage (NCBI taxonomy): Eukaryota > Metazoa > Chordata > Mammalia > Chiroptera > Vespertilionidae > Myotis > Myotis lucifugus. The sequence continues at coordinate 375,458 of NW_005871391.1, forward strand.
AATGTCGGGGGCGCCTCATCACTTCTCGGCAGGGGCAGGTCCAGCAGGGCTGGCCAGGTGGGTAAACGCAAGTCCATGGAGAAGAAGGGACCCCCATTCAATGGCCACACCTCCCACCAGGCCCAAGCCCATCAGGCCCCACAGTTCGACCTGGCTCTCCAGCCTAGCAATGGGCACCAGGCTCATCGCCCGCTGCCCATCCTGGGGCCGCTCCAGAGGGATGACCAGGGGCAGGCGGTGGTCAGGAAGCCCCAGAAGGCCTTTGTCACCACCAGCAGGCAAGCCCCTACCTTGTCATTTTATCCAAACCGGTTCAAGGAAAAGGCAGCTTCAACTGCGGGCAACGGGCTCAGGAACCTAAGGAGCCTGTGTTGCTCTGCAGGCCCCAGAGATGTGCCGCCGATAGTTCTGGACGGGGAACCTGCGAGAGCTGCCTCCCGTGCCAGGTGAGATGCCGGGCACACTGGCCACTCAGAGGACAGCCGGTGGTACTTGTCATCGAGCTCGCGGAAGGCGGAGATGAGGTTCAGTGGCATAAACAACTGATCGAAGCTACCAAGGCTGCAGGGGCGGCATAGCAGGGGTGTGGCCCGTGGCGGGGAGGGTGAGGCCAGGCGGATCAGAGCTGGGGCCTCCCCTCCTGGAGGACAGGGGCTCTGAGCCAAGTTCCACGTTCACCTGCCCTGGCTGCCAGCTGGGCACAGCGAAGGTCTCGGCGAAGGCCGTGCCCACGAGCTCCCCCTTGCACAAAGCCCTGACCCGGGCAGGCTTTCCCGAGGGGTGATCGACCTGCCCAGCGGAGTAATGGGACCCTCTGGGCATTGAGTTCCGAGGCAGGTTGCCTGCCAGCAGAACGTAGTGCTTCATCAGCAGGCTGCCTCATGCAATATGCAGCAGCACATTAACCTGCACTCCCAGGTGGGGCCGGCGTGCAGAATCTGCTGAACTTGGAAGAAAAGGCACAGGAATGGGCCCGGAGCGTTCCGCCGCGCACCAGCCTGGGGGCGGGAGTCAGGGTCCCGCGGCAAATCCCCCAGGCCTGTCCTTGCCGCACCTCCATGGAGTGAACGCCATCTGTGGAGACCAGGTGGGCAGCAAAACCAGCACTTACACCAGAGGTACACCCGCCGCCTCCTGGGGACCCCTCCCACTGTTCTCAACACAGTCTCCAGGCAGCCACGACCAAGCCAGCCGAGTGGGCGAGCAAGATCAACACTGTCGGCCACTCCTGGCAGCATAGTTCTGGGAGGTGTCCGGCAGCTGCTGCCCCGGGCATCTGCTTCCTGCTTCCCTCTCCTGACAGTTACCGCGTCTGCACTAACCCCCCAGCACCCAGGGGAACTGGGCCCAGGAGAGTGTGGACTTGGAGAAGGCACAGGGCAGGCGGTGCGATCCTGTCTATACGCCAGGACACTGAGGCCCAGCGAGAGGCTAGTGCTGGGCCACTTCACACCCCCTCGTGGGAGTCCGGGGCTGGAGCATCTTCCTGACCGGGCTTCGAATTTCCCACCCAGGCCCCCAGCACCCACTTCCCCTGGCCTGCAGGAGGCACTCCACGGCTTCTGCCCTCAGGGATGCAGGTGCCCCCGTGAGCCGAGCCCCAGCTGTCGCTCCTCGGGCCTGGGAACCCCTGTGCTCTGCCTCATGGGCAGCTCGTGCCAGAGTGTGAGATGTGAAAACATGCCCCACCGTGGGGCGCCTGACGAGGAGTCAGGAGGAGGAGTGAGTGGTCCAGCTGCGCCAATGGCCAGCGAGGGGACAGTGGGAGCCAGTCTTCACGTTGGGCCTCAGTTACCTCATCAGCAAATGGCACCAGTGCTGTGGGGTCACAGCTGCTGTGAGAACACATGGGAGGTGCATGTGGAGGTGCCTGGGGTCCAGCAATGACGGACTCAGACACCTCGAGCTATGGGGCCTCGGGGCTCACATCCCCTCCTCCTCCAGCCACTCTATGAGCCACCGAGGACTCAGACATTTAAAGGAAGACCCTTTGCCATCAGCTCAGGAGGCAGCAGGAGGCATTCCCAGGTTCAGACCTCAACTCCACCCCAGGCACTGCCTGGCGGTCATGGGTGGGCTCCTGGCTTCAGCCTCTGCTTACTTATCTACAAAATGGGCACCAGAAGGCTCCAGTCAGCAGTGCTGTATCCTGGAGACCCTGAGAATCCTCTTATGCACACCACCTCTCCCCCCACCACCACCACCTCCCCCTACACACACATGCAACTTAGAAAAACTGGGCAAAATATAACAAATAACATTTAAATGCATGGCTGAGCTTTTGAGAAAGTAAGGGACAATTCCAGGGACAAAGAGTGAGAAATCACAAAGCATAAGCCCACTCATAGACCCTACGCTGCAGGACCAGGAGGACGGCAGGAGGGCGGCTCCCCAGCCCGGGACTGGGGCTGCAGCTCACAGAAGCCGCCGGATCCTGTGCCTAGGCATCCAGCTCGCTGGACCTTCCTCAGGGCCGGCCATGAAGCAAAAAAATAGCCAGCCAGCGGAAACTTCCCAGAAGTCTCAAAACGGTATCACCCAGAGCTGCAAACTTTATTATAATCAAAGAAGCAAGTGCTTCTTAAATTGGTAAAGTCGAAAAATTGGTCATCTGGCATTTCTGTCTTTGGCAAATTGATTTTTTGAAATATTGGCTTGGCAAACTGACTTTTAATTGGTAGCATCTTGGCCTTCTTTCCAGTTTTAAAGGTCCTCACAGGAGAGGAGTCAATACCACCTAAAGCAATCCACAGATGCAGCCCAAACCCTGCCAGAACTCCAACAGTCTTTTTGAAGAAATGAAAAGGCATATTCTCAGATTCACCTGAAATTGTAAGGGGCTCCCAATAATCAAAACAATCTTGAGAAAGAAAAAGAGAAAAATCATACTTCCTGATTTCAAAACCTACTGCAAAACTTCAACAATCAAAACCATGTGGAACCGGCATTGGGATAGACACATACATCAGTGGAATAAAATTGAAAGTCCAGTCTATGCTCAATAGGTTTGTGGCAGAGGTGGCAAGCCCACTTAATGAGAAAAAAAAAAAGGTGTTTTCAACAAATGGTGCTGGGACAACTGGGTTTCCATATGCAGAAGAATGAAGTTGGACCCTCACCCCACACTATATGCAAAAAATTAACTCAAAATGAGTCAACAAACTAAATATAAGAGCTAAAGCTTTAAAACTTTTAGAAGAAATATGAAAAATAAATCTTCATGACTTTGGATATGGCAATGGATTCTTGGCAGGGCATTAAAATGCCAGCAACAACTGAAACATAAATTGGACTTCATCAAATTTAAAACTTTTGAGCATCAAAGGACATCATGAAGAAAGTGAAAATACAGCTGACAGAATGGGGGAAATATTTGCCAATTATATGTTCAAACTTATATCCAGAATATATAAAACATTCTAAAACTTAACAACAAAAAGGCAAAACAACTCAATGTAAAAACGAGCAAAGGACTTGAATAGACATTCCTCTGAGGAAGATACACAAATTCAGATAAACACATGACAAGATGCTCAGCATTAATAATCATTAGGGAAATGCAAACCAGAACTTCACACCTATAATTAAAAACAACAAACAAGGACAGAAAATGACACAGTTGGTGAGAATGTGGAAAAATTGGAAACCTTGTACATTTCTGGTGGGAATGTAAAATGGTACAACTTCTGTGGAGGGTAATTTGGCCATTCCTCAAAAAGCTAAGCATAGAATTACCATCTGACCCAGGAACTCCATTCCTAGGTATGTACTCAAAAGAATTAAAAGCAGGAACTCAAACAAATGCATGCTAATGTTCATAGCAGCATTATTCACAGAGTCAAAAGGTGAAAACAAGCCAAGTGTCCATCAACAGATCAATGGATAAACAAAATGTGGTGTGTTGGTATGATGAAATAGTACTCGGCCTTTCAAAGGAATCAAGGTCTGGCACATGCTACAATGGATTAACCTTGAAAACATTATGCTAAGTAAAATAAGCCAGACATAAAAGGGCAAATATGGTATGATTTCATTATATGAAATATCTAAAACAAAGAAACTTATAGGGACAAAGTAGAGTAGAGTTTATCAAAGGTTGGAGGCGAGGCATGGGGAATTATCGCTTAATGGGTTGAGCTTCTGTTGGGCGGTGAAAGAGGTTCTGCGAATCTCAGCATGTTCCAGAACTATTTCAGCATTGTAAGAACTCGCGTTCAATTTTTTGGAAGAAGTCCTTTTTAAACTGCACGTGAAGACCACCCTGTCTGAGCTCTTTCACCAAGTCTCAGGTCTCCATGTGGGGGTCGTCACATCTCGCCAGAGCGTGGGGAGCCTTGCCCCCTAGAGAATGTCCAACATCCCTCTGACTGCCTCTCCTGGTCAGCCCCCACCCATGCCGGCTCCTGGGGGCTCTGGGGAGAGACATGGTCTTTCCTCTTCACCCTCAAGCTCCCGTTCTGCCTCAGCTTCCTGCCGCATGTCCCAGATCGTTCCAGGAACCCCGGGTGGGCAAGTCACTCAGTGCAGAAACAGCCACGAGCCAGCAAGAGTGGGGGAAGCCACATGACCCCCCAGTGGGGGCAGGAGGCAGGATGGTCTGGGCTAGAAGCCAGACCACTGGGCTCAGATCCCATGGACGCTCTGATGGAGCCCCAGCATCCCAGCCTGTAAAAGGGGTTCTGGTCCAAGCGAGTGCATGGGACGTGCCTCAGTGTGCTGAGTGTCACCGCCATTACTGGTGCCGGTGGCAGAGCACACCACCTGGGTCACTGGTTACGGGCAGTAACCATGATGGAGGTAGGAGGCTCAGAATGCGAAGGACATGCCCAGAGGAGACGCTGCTCAGTGGGCTCCCCCACACCCAGGCCACGCAGCCAATGCCTGTCCCGGGGTGGGGCACACGGATGGAAGCCGAGGATACTCGGGACTCCCGTCCTTGGAGTCGTGGAGCCTGTGATAGCTAATTTTATGTGTCAGCTTGACGGAGCCAACAGGGGCCCAGACCCTGCGGTCCGTATTCTGAGGGTGTCAGTGAGGGTGTTTCTGGATGCCACTGACACTGAGTCCGTAGACGGAGCGAAGCAGATTGCCCTCTCGCCGGGCGAGCCTCTTCCAGGCAGCTGAAGGCCTGAGTAGAACAGAAGACTGACCCTCCGGGAGCAAGGGCAGCTCTTCCTGCCTGCCTGCCTGCTTGCCTGCTGGAAGCTGGGCCTGGGCCTTTCCTGGCCTTTAAACTCAAACTGAAATAATCCATCTTCAGCCGGCAACTGTCAGGCTAAAGCTTACCCATCAGCTCTCCTGGGTCTTCAGCTTGCTGACTGTGGATCGTGGGACTCTTTGGCCTCCATAATCATATGAGCTGATTCCTTATAATAAATCTCTTGACTGACAGGTGATAGGTAGGCAGATAGGTAGGTAGATAGATGTAAATGATAGAGATGTATGTAAACAGATAGAGACATAGGAGATATATTATATATACACACATATGGCCTATTGGCTCTGTTTCTCTAGAGAACCCTGACTAACACAGAGCCCACGTGTGGGGAGTGGCCCCGGGGCCCCTGCACCCTGAAGGACTCGCCCTTCCTGTGCTCCCAGGCAGGGCCCTGGCTGAGAGCAGGGCGGTGCTGCTGCCAGCCAGCACTTCCAGGGCCGTAAGCTCAGCAGCCACGGCTGAGGAACCCACCCCAAGGTTGTGCTGCTATGAAGGAGGCAGCCTGGCTGTACAATGAGTGGGGTGATTGACACCTGGCCCAGACACTCCACCAGCTGTGACCTGCAGCAGGCTGCTTTCCCTCTGGGAGCCTCTCTCTCCTCCCCGTGAAGCAGGGGTTTGAGAGTGCCTAGCCCACCGCCGTTTAAATGCCCAGTGCTTGGCACACAGCTGGCATTCAGTATTAGCTGGTGGCAGAAAAAACCCCAGAGAACAGACATCTGCTGTCCACACAAGGGCCAGACTTGCCCATGACTGGTCATGGACAAAGGGTTGAGCATGTGGCAAAAGAGCCCAGCACCCAAGGCCACTGCAGTTCCCAGAGACCCCTGGCCCAGAACACCTACAGCTGTCCAGCAGATGTGTCTCCTGGAAGTGGGGGCCCCAGGGGACACAGAGGGGGTGCCCCATGGTAGCTGGTCCAAGAGCTAACCTCCAAGGGTGTGGCTGGTCACCTGCTTTGTAAGCCCCCAGCAGCAGTCTGGTCATCAGTGTTCCCAGTCACCTTTGAGGACTTCCCTGCATCACATTCCTTGGTTCTGGCCCAGTATGTCCCCTTCAGAGGCGTCTCCCAGGGGGAAGGGGATCCTCAAGCCCCAACCCACATGTGTGCGTCCACTTCCAGGCTCCTGTGTTATCCATACCTCCGCTCACCACACCCCTTCTTCCCTAGCCTCACAACCCAGAGCATCCCTCTATCTAGAACATCCCCACTGTGGCCACTGTATGTCAGCTAAGGCTGCCATACAAAATATCCCAGATCAGAGCTTAAACAACAGAAACTTATTCTCACAGGTTTGGAAGTTCAAGAGCTAAGGTCAAGGTGCCCGCAGGGTTGGTTTTTGGTGATACATCTTGCTGGGGTCCAGCCCCAGCGGTCCAGGGGTTCCCAAAGGTGTGGACGGAGTCGGCGAAGAATGTTTTACACAGAGACAGCGTTCAGAACTCTCTCGCTTTCCTTAGTCTCCGTGGATCTTCCCTGTGCCTGGCTGAGGCCACAGAAAAAGATCCCAAAGCAAGCTGAGCCTTTATTTTATAGTGAGAGGTAAACAAGGTAGTGGTTTCCATAGTTACAGAGTTCTTGTGAGTTTCACTTGTTTACACTGTTCTTGTGAGTTTCACTTGTTTTTGTTCTTGTTGCACTTCCCTCAGCCCATTAGCTTCCTGAGTAAGATCTAGGGAGTGTTATAAGGTCAAGCCTAATTATGCTAAGAGGACTGTGCCCTCTAAGCTGGGAATTGTTTATGACTTTGCCCACAGGTCAGTCCAAGGCTTAACCCTATATCAGCTCCCCACAACATCTCTTCCTGGATTGCAGACGGCCACCGTTTTCTGTGTCCTCACATGGTCTTTCCTCTGTGCATGTGGAAAGAGGGAGAGGAGAGAGGCAGAGACACCACACTTATGGGATTAAGACTTGACCCTTATGATCTCATTTAACTTTAATGACCTCCCGTTAGGCCTTTTCTCCAAATGCAGTCATATTAGAGGTTAGGACTTCAACATGTGGATTGGGAGATGGAGGGCACACAATTTAGTTCAGATAGTCAGCATGGTGTCTCCTCTGCCCAGCTGTGTGCTGGTGACCCCCAGGAGATCCAAAGTCCCCAGGCAGGCCCAGGACCGGCCCAGGGATTCTGCCTGCCCTCACTGGAGTCCAGAGCCCTGAGACAGGTCCCTTCCGAGGATGAAGATCCTCAGTCCTGGTCCCCAGTTCTCCTCTCCCCCTAACCCCACTTCCACTTGCTGACCGTGTCTGTGACCCAAACAGGAGCTGGTGTTCCCATGAGACCTGTAGGACTCACCATGGTCCTGGGCAGGGCCGGGCCCTGGGAGAGCGAGGGTGTGGGAACCTGCCTCCCACCTTTGATGCTCCTGAGCAGGGCCAGGGGCTCCATGGATTCCACTGCCAGCCCCCTGGTCACAGTCCTCTCCGGAGCATTTCCGCCTGTGATCTGCAGCCCTGGAACCTCACCCAGAAGCTCCGCAGGGTCCCCAGCAGCAGTGCTCAGTGCCCAGCCCTCCTTGGACTGGCCTCTGGTATGGACACCCCTCAACTGTTGGCCCAGCTTACAGCTCCAGGCTGAGGTGGGGGTGGGAGGAGAGCACAGCAGTGTGCCCAGGATCCCTTTGGGTGAGGATACCCACTGTGTGCCCTTCTCAGCCAAGCCCCCATCAAATCACTTACAGGTGCAAACAATAAGAAGGCACCACATGAAGCCAAGGCCCTCTGGGTCCCCAAGGGTCCTGCATGAGCAGAGACCACTACTGCCTCTTAGAGAGAGCTCTTTAAAGAGAGAGGGCCTTAGAAGGAGGGGTTTCCCAGCAGAGATTTCAAATCAGCCCTGGTGTGGGATTTCTGTCATTGATTTTATGATAAACAGAGAACATAGCTTGTCAAAAAAAAAAAAAAAAAGGAAGGGCTATTATAAATACACCAGTGGGGTCCCTCAGCCTGGCCTGTGGGGATTGGGCCAAAACCGGCTCTCCGACATCCCCTGAGGGGTCCCAGATTGCAAGAGGGCACAGCCCAGGCCAAGGGACCCCACCGGTGCACGATCGGGGCTGGGGAGGGGCCATGGGAGGGCTCCAGGGCATGTCCAGCCCATCTCGCCCAGTCCGATGGGCCAGACCCCAGCAGCAAGCTAACCTACCGGTTGGAGCGCCTGCCCCCTGGTGGTCAGTGTGCATCATAGTGATTGGTCAAACGGTCGGACACTTAGCATATTAGGCTTTTATTATATAGGATAAAGATGGGGCAGAGCCTGTTTTCTGGAGGGAGCAAGACCGTCAGATGCCTTGAGGTGCATCTCACTGTTGGCTGCCTGGGTCTGGGCTCTCTGTGGGGGAGGCAGTGTCCCAGCGCTGAAGGTCCTCCCTCAACTCCCCCTCCCCCCACTGACACCTGGCCATGACATCCTCTGGTGATCTCACCTTCCTCCCTGGGAGTCTCTCCAGGCCAGCTGCTCTGTCCTCTGGGAGCTCCTTCCCAGTCTGAGCAGCACCTGACAGGTTGACAGAGTAGAGATGACATCAGTGCTGGAACCGAGTGAGAAGGGGGCGTACTTAGTGTGCGTGCTGGGGCCGCAGGAGCAGGAACACTGCAGAGGGTGAGGCTGGGGTGAGGTGGGCCCTCAGAGGGCAGGTGGGGCCATTCACACCTCGGGGGGAGGGGGGAACGGCCCAACAGGAGCAGGGTCTGGCAGAGAAGCATGGCCACTCCCTACAGCCAGGTTGGGCCTGGGACAGGGTACTCACCCCACCCCAAGGTCATGCTCACCTCCCAGGCCCCCGTGAGGCCTGGAGGAGACAATGGCACAGTCCAGCTGCGAGGCTGTGAGAGGGCCTGGTTTTCTGTGTTTCCCACACGATGAGATAGTGCCATTGCTGGGAGGGGAAGGCCTTCCAGCCTGGACCCAGGAGGGAGGGGACACGGGACACTCCACCTCAAACAGGCTGCCAGGGTGCCAGCCGCAGGCAGGCTCCTTCCAGGCTGGCTGTCGCCCTGAGTAAGATGATGAGGTGACGGCACTGGCTGTCCAGGCAGCTGGGAGCAGAATCCCACCCAGCATCCTCCTGGCTCCAGGAAGGAGCAGCAAGGCTCCTGAGGAAGTCTTCAGTTTTTCCTCAAGCTTCGCAGCCCATGTTCAGGCCACTTTGGCCTGAGTGAGAGCATCTCGCCTCCTCTTTGTGAGGAAAACCATGGAATGGACTTCCTTTCTATATTCCACTTGGGCTGCAGCCTATACCTTAAATGTGAGAACATCAGGACAATGAGGCCGGGGCTTTCTGGATGACCCCTCTCAGAGTTGTCCATCAGAGCAATGGGAACACACAGCTCTGCCCCCTCCAGGGCTGTTGATGCGGGCTGGCTTCTTGACGGGGAGTCAGGCTCTGTTGAGAAGCAGCCCTGGGCCCTGGAGAGCCTGGAGCTGCCTCAGGATTCCCCAACCACTGCGGGGAGCTGCCACCTTCTTTCAAGGTAATGGCGTCAGGGGTTCCAGGGGAATCCGGGGTGCTAGAGAGACTGGGGTTCTGATGTTGATCTTTAAGCTCCAGTATTTTGTTTACACAGCTTCCGATTTGATTTCGTCTGGCAGGAGCCTCAGGGCCAGTGCTAGCGGCAGGATTTGAGGGCAGGAAAGATCGTGTCCCAGATTTCCTACAGAATATTTGAGCATGGTGGAAGGATCAATGAAACTTTTAGTTAAACTTGGCTGATAGAGTATTTCACTCTCTCCCAAAATCCTGAGACAGCACCACTGGATCCCACAGGACACCATTGTATAAGGCCGCCCTACCAAGACTGGGAGACATAGCAGATCTGCTTAATATTCAGGAACAAACAAAAAGAGGTAGCCAAAATTGGGAGACAAAAAAAAAGCAAACATCCCCCCCCAAAAAAACAAACAAAAAACCAGCAGAAATCTCCAGAAAAAGAACTAAATAAAATGTAGGCAAGCAATTTACCAGATAGAGATTTTAAAAATGGATGTAAGGGCGGTAAAGGGACTTATTGATAACTACAAGGAACTTAGTTAGAACTACAACAGCACGAAAAAGGATATAGAAACATAAAAAAAGAACCAGGCAGAAATGAAGAGTACAATATCTGACATGAAGAATATACTAGAATGAATAAAGAGTAAATTGGATGAAGCAGAGGCTTGAATCAACCATTTCAAGATAAGGTAGCAGAAAACACACAATAAAATCAGCAAAAAGAAAACAATATAAAAGATAAGGATAGTTTAAGGGACCTTTAGAACAACATAAGGCATAATAACATTCATATCATCTAGGTAATAGAGGAGAAAAGAAAGAGAAAGGGATGAAGAACCTATTTGGAGAAATAATGGCTGAAACTTTCCTAACCTGGTGAAGAAAAAAGACACACAAGTCCAGGAAGCACAGAGAGTCCCAAACAAGTTTAACCCAAAGAGGACCACATCAAGATAGATCAGAATTAAAATAGCAAAAGTTAAAGACAAAGAAAAATCCTAAAAGCAGCAAGAGAAAGACAATTAGTTACCTACAAGGGAGCTCCCATAAAACTGCCAGCTGATTTCTCAAAAGAAACATTTCAGGCCAGAAAAAAATGGGCATGAAATCTTCAAAGTGATGAAAAGCAAGGACATACTATCAAGACTCCTTTGCCCAGCAAGACTATCATTTACATTTGAAGGAGAAATAAAGAGCTTCCAGAGCTTCTCAGATAAGAAAAAAACAAAAACATTTTATTACTGCCAAACCAGCATTACAAGAAGCATAAAAGGATCTGCTTGAAGAAGAAGAAGCGGAAAAAGAATAGAGGAACACAGTTATAAAGAATAAAGTGGCAATAAGTATGTACCTATCAATAATCACTTTAACTGTAAATGCCTTAAATGCTCCACTCAAAAGACATAGGACAGCTGCATGGATAAGAAAACAAGACCATATATAGAATGAAAGATACATACAGATTAAAGTAAAGAGATGAAAAAAAAGTCATGCAAACGGAAAGAAAAATATTGGCGTAGCAATATTTATATCAGATTTAAAAAAAACAATGTTAGAACAAAGGCTATAATAAGAGACAAAGACAGACACTACTTAATGATAAAGAGAGCAATCCAACAAGAGGATATAACACTTGTAAACATTTATGCAACCAACATAAGAGCACCTAAATATATAGAGCAAATCTTAGGATGTAAAGGGACAAACCAACAGCAATACTGTCATAGTAAGGGATTTTAAAACCCATTAACATCAATAGATAGATTTTTTAGACAAAAAAATCAACAAGGAAACAGTGGCCTTGAATGACATGCTAGATCAGATTAATTTTATTATGGTCTTCTCAGAGCATCTCATCCCAAAGCAGCAGAATATACATTTTTTTCCCAAGTGCACATAGAACATTTTCTAAGATAAATCACATGTTAGGACACAAAACAAATCTCAATAAATTTAAGAGGATTAAAATCGTATAAGCATCTTCTCTGACCACAATGGTATGAAATTAGAAATCAATTACAAGAAAAAGGCTGCAAAACACAGAAAGACATGGAGGCTAAAAACATGTTAGTAAACAATGACTGGGGTAACAATGATCAAAAGAAAAATCCAAAGTTACCTTGAGACAAATAAAAATAAACACACAACCCAAAATCTATGGGACAGAGCAAAAGCAGTCCTTAGTGGGAAATTCATAACAAAACAGGCCTACCTCAAGAAGCAAGAAAAATCTCAAATAAACATTCTAAATTTACACTTAAAGGAACTCATAAAACAACAACAAACAAAGCCCAGAGTAACAAGAAGAAAAGAAATAATAAAGATTAGAGCAGAATTAAGTAACATAGAGACTAAAAAACAATACAAAAGATCAATGAAATTAAGAGTTGGTTCTTTGAAAATATAACCAAGATTGATGAGCCTTTAACCAAACTTCTCAAGAAAATAAATAAAATAAAAAAGGTAAAAGGAAACATAACAACTGATACCAGTTATAATATCATAAGAAAAATATTGTGAACAACTAAATGTCAACAAAATGGAAAATTTGAAAATATGCATAAATTCCTAGAAACATACAATCTTCTAAAACTCAATGAAAAAGAATCAGAAAACCTGAATAGACTAAATACAACTATTGAAATTAAAGCAGTAATTAAAAAAAGAAGAAAAAACTCCCAACAAACGGAAGTCCTGGACCAGATTGCTTCTCAGGTGAATTTTACCAAACATTCGAAGAGGAAATAACATCTATCCTTCTTAGACTATTCCAAAAATTCACGAAGAGTAAAGAATGCCAAGCTCATTTCACAAGGCCAGAATTATCCTCATTCCAAAGCCATATAAAGACACTACAAAGAAAGAAAGTTATAGACCATTATCTCTGATGAACACAGATGCTAAAATCCTCCACAGTATATTAGCAAACCGGATCCAGCAATACATTAAGAAAATCATACACCATGATTAAATGGAATTTATTCCAGGGATACAAGGTCCATACAATATCTACAAATTACTTAACGTGATACACTATGTAAACAAAATGAAGAATGAAAATCACATGTTCATATTAATAGACGCAGAAAAAACATTTTATAAAATCCAGCACACATTTATGATAAAAACTGTCAGCAAAGTGGGAACTGAAGACTCATATCTCAATATAATAAAAGCCGTATTTGACAAACTCACAGCCAATGTCACACTCAATGGGCAAAAACTAAAAGCATTTCCCTTAAGATCAGGAAAAGACAGAGATGTCTGCTTTCACCACTCTTATTCAACATAGTACTAGATGTTTTAGCCACAGCAATCAGAAAAAATGAAGACATAAAAGGCATCCAGATTGGAAAGGAAGAAGTAAAACTGTCATTCTTTTCAGCTGACATAGTACTGTGTATAAAGAACTCTAAAGATTCCACCAAAAACTTACTAGAACTGATAAATCAACTTATTATAGTAGGAGGATGCAAAATTAATATTCAGAAATTGGTTGCATTTTTACCCATCAATAATTAACTATCAGAAAGGGAAACTCAGAAGAAAACAATCCTATGTTCAATTGCATAAAATTTCTAGGAATAAATTTAACCAAGGGTGTAAAAGACCTGTACTTGGAAAATTATAAGACACTGAAGAAAGAGATTGAAGATGCAAATAAGTGGAAGCATACACTGTGTTCATGGATAGGAACAATTAATATCATTAAAATGTGCATACTGCCCAAAGCAATCTATAGATTCAGCACAATTGTTATCAAAATACCAATGGCATATTTCATTGAACTAAAACAAATATTCCAAAAATGTATACAGAACCACAAAAGACCCCAAATAGCCATGGCAATCTTGAGAAAGAATAAAGTTGGAGGAATGACACTACCTCATATCAAACTATACTGCAAGGCCATAATAATCAAAACAGCATGATACTGGCATAAAAAGACATATACATCAATGGTACAGAATAGAGAGCCCAGAAATAAATCCACACCTTTATGGTTAATTGATATTTGACAAATGGGGCAAGAACATACAATGGGGTAAAGACAGGCTACTCAATAAATGGTATTGGGAAAATTCGACATATATGTGCAAAAAAAAATGGAACTAGACCACCAACTGACATCATATATAAAAATGAACTTAAAATAGATTAAAGACTTAATATAAGGCCGAAACCGGTTTGGCTCAGTGGATAGAGTGTCGGTCTGCGGACTGAAAGGTCCCGGGTTCGATTCCGGTCAAGGGCATGTACAATGGGGTAAAGACAGGCTACTCAATAAATGGTATTGGGAAAATTCAACATATATGTGCAAAAAAATGGAACTAATTCCTCTCTGTAAAAAATCAATAAAATATATTTTTTTAAAAAAAGACTTAATATAAGACTCAAAACCATAAAAATCTTAGAAGTAAACATAGACAGTATAATATCAGACATTTCTCTTAGCAGTGTTTTTTCTGATATATCTTATTGGGTAGGGAAACAAAAGAAAAAATAAACACATGGGAATACATCAAACTAAAAAGTTTTGCATAGCAAAGGAAACCATCCACAAAATGATAAGACAACCTACTGAATGGGAGAACATATTGACCAAAGATACATCTGATAAGGGGTTAATATCCAAAATTTATAAAAAGCTTATACAATGCAACACCAAAACAATAAACAATTCAATTTTTAAAAATGGGCAAAGGTACCTGAATAGAGACTTTTCCGAAGAGTATGCATAAATGGCCAATAGACATATGAAAACATGCTCAACATCACTAATCATTAGGGAAATGCAAATTAAAACCACAATGAGATATCACTTCATACCTGTTAGAATGGCTATCCATAATAATAAAAGCATAATATGCTAATTAAACCAGATAGCCAAATGACCTTCTGGACGACCTTCCAGATGAAGCCGGGGCTGCAAGGGCTGAGGCAAAGCTGCTGTGGCTACGAGGACTGAGCCCCTTGTACGAATTTCATGCATTGGGCCTCTAGTCTACATATATAAAAGCCTAAGCAACCATTATGACCAGAATGACCGGTTGATCATTCGCTATGATGCGCACTGACCACCAGCGGGCAGACACTCAATGCAGGAGCTGCCCCTTGGTGGTCAGTGTGCTCCCACAGCCAACTTCCCGAAGTCCCTCCCCTCAGCTGGCCAGCCCCCATCTGCCCCTAGTGCTAAACCATTCGTAAGGACCTGCTTCTGGGTCGGGGTTTTGTAGGTAGCAAAGCAGCTCCCTCGCTATGATCTATTGAAAGTCAGCCCTCAACACAAGGGTTTGTCTCACTTCCATCTTCTCCCTTCCCTGGGCACCGCCTGCCCGCTGTGGTGGCAGCACAGTGATGAGGGAAGGTGGAGTCGGGAGGCAGGGAACTGCACGGTGGTGGGGCGCTGACTATGAAATCAGAGTCCATTCCTTCTGGGCCCAGTGCCCAGCCCAGCAACTATCGGCCTCCCCTCCCCACCCTACTGGAGCCTTTGGGCCCCAGGCTGGGACAGGGAACTGGGGGTGGGTGGCAGCAGACACAGCTCCTTCCTTAGGGGGGCCGAGGGCCAGCTCCCTCCTCAGGGGGCCGGCAGCCAACCTCCTGTGGTCCCTCCCCTCCCCTCCCACCCCTGCATGAATTCACGCACCAGGCTTCTAGTTATTAATAAATCAACAAACAACAAGTGCTGGTGAGGATATAAAGAAAAGTGAACCCTCGGGCACTGTTGGTGGGATTGCAAATTGGTGCAGCCACTGTGGGAGACAGTACAGAGTTACCTCAAAAAATAAAAAATGAAACTGCCTTTTGACCCAAACATTCCACTTCTGGGAATATATCCTTAGAAACCTGAATCACTAATTCAAAAGAATATATGCAACCCTACGTTCATTGCAGTGTTATTCACAATAGGCAATATTTGCAAGCAGCTGGAGGAGGTGGGAATGGAGAATGACTGCTAATAGGTTTGGTGCTTGTTTCTGGATTGATGAAACTGTTCTAAAATTAGTGGTACTGGTTGTACAACTGTGAACATACTAAAAACTAATTGTATGGTATGTGTGTTATATATCAATAAATATACGTGAAACCTCAGTTCTTAAAAGTCTCTCAACTCGAACAATTCAGTTCTCGACCAAGTTGTTCAGGGAAATGTCTTGGTTGTCAAACAAAACTTAAGTTGGTTCTCAACCTGACAAGCCTTTTATGCTGATACCTGTATGATCAGTACGTGTCTCTCAGGCAACAAACGAAAGAGAGAATGCCAAGTATGAGTCAGTTTCTGCTAAACCTCTCGTTGTTAACATCTTAAGAAATGGTGCTGTGAATATTTTTTGTGGGTTGTTTTTTTTTTTTTGCTTTTGTTGCTGCTTATTATTATTAAATACGTACAGTAAGTCTCCCTGGGTCCTAAGGTTAGTGACAACAGCAAAGTGAAAATGAAAGCTGTGAGAATAACAATAAAACTTTAAAAATAAATAATTGCAAAGTATGATCGAAGCGTTTGCTTGTCTGATCTGGCTACAGAGTATGGCATGGCGAAATTGGCGGTTAGCACAATTTTAAAACATGAAGAGGCCATCAAGAGTGCTGATGTTGCTAAGGGTGTGAAAGTGCTCACAAAATAATGGTCACAGGCAATTGAGAAAGGTTAAAACGGAATCATTTGGGGGAACAAATTAATTCAATTCACATTCTTTTTAATGGGGGGGGGGGGATGCGTAAATGATTCCATTTTCGAACAAATTGCTTCTCAAGCAGTTTTCCAGAACAAATTAAGTTGAGAACCAAGGTTCCACTGTATTGTTTTTAAAATGCCATGTGTTTCAGCAATTAGTTAAACCTTCCATGGTGCTTTGTTTAAAAGTAGTTCTCCTTGGCATCTGGCTGAAGCCCGGTGGGAGTTGCTACACTCCAACCGTTATTCCTCTTCCCTTTGCTTCTTCAGGCCAGGCAACTGGAGACCTTCGAAAACAAACAAACAAAAAATCCCCTCAAAAACCTCCGAGTCTGGAGATGCCCAACCAAGCTCTCCGCTCTGCAGCCTCCGAGAGCCTGGGCCTTGTCCTTGAGCAATGCCTGTCCCCAAGGCCCACCACACCCAGGCCTCTGGCTCAGCCTCAGCAGCAGGGGTCGGGGCCCAACCCGGCCCCACTCCACCTCCACCTCCCGTGAGTTGGGCTCTCTGAGTGGCTAACCCCACGACCTCCCAGCACCAACACCACAGTATCTATGCCTACATGTCTCAGAAATCTTTCTCGAAAATCCTTGTTTTCCCCTAATAAACGGTTGTGGCACCTGCCCATGGCACCGAGAGGCGAGCCCTGGTCAGGGAATGGGCCAAGTCACTGAAAGAACCATTTTCCAACTCTGCTCTGACCACATCATTGGGGCCGCAGGTAAGTGGACACCCAGGGCAACTCTGCTCGCGGAGGCTGGACCTGAACTTGGGGTCTGGGTCTGAGGTGTGGGGCCTGGCGTCTGGCCAGCTATGCTGAGGACTCTGGGGGAGACCTCGGGCCCTGCCACCCTCACAGGGCCTGTTTCCTCCCCCCTTGTGTATCCAAAGGGAGGATCTGAGCTCAGATTCCCACCTCAGACCCTGAGATGAGGATTAGGTTCAAGGCATTTATTTGGGAGGTGTCTTCAGGCAGCACAGTGAGTGAGAGGCAGTGAGGCAGGACGTGCAGCGAGGCGGGGAGGAAAGCTCAGGGCCCGGAGGGTCCTCGGGGGCAGATTCGAGGTCTGGCTGTGGAGCCCATGTGCATGAGCGCTGTGCCCCCCACCCCTTGGGTAGTTTAAGTCACACGAAGGTCTGAGATGAAACATGGAAAATCCCTGACACCGAGTCAATTCGCTGGAAAGAGCAGTTGCTAAGATGAGGGTGATAAGAACACATGTGAGGGTTATATGCACGAGGCAATGCGTTCAGAGAGCCCAGTCCAGCGTGGCCACACAGGAACCCGAGTCCACTGGGTTTCCTCCTCCCTAACCTCCTGCCAGCGCACCTTGCGACCTCACAGAGCTGCTGTTAGTGGCATAGAGGGTCCTGGGGCGTGTGTGTGTGTGTGTGTGTGTGTGTGTGTGTGTGTGTGGTGACTGCCTCCCCCAGGAGCCCGCCCAGGACCCCTGCCGAGGACCTGAGCAAGCTCACAGACAGGAAGCCATGTGCCACCGGCCCCAGAGCTAATGGACCTGCTTCCATCACCACCAGCCTCGGCTTTAATCATCCGCTTTCCGGGGGGTGGGGGGGAGGACTGCGCTCCCCAGACACCAGACAGGCCAGCATCTTCCAGCTGGCGTGCAGGCAGGGCCGCTGAGTGAAAGGAAAGACATTGGACCTTCCTTGCCGGGGGGATCCCACTGGGACCAATGTTGCCTCCAGGCTAGGGGTGGGGTTAGGTGGTGAACAACAGCCAGAGGCGGGAGATCAAAGGCTTTCCCACACCCACAGCTCCACGTAGCTCTGGGGCGCAGGCTGGTGAGGCTCAAGGCCAGTCCTGAACAAGGCCCAGAGGTCACCTCCTCCACAGGTGTCCAGACACATCATGGCTTCAGAACCATGTTCAAGTGAGACACCAACCAAGGGGCTGTTCCATTTCTGCCCTGCACCCCGCTCCCTGGCTGTCCCTAAGAGGGTACCACGTAGCACACCTGAGGGATCCACTTCCACCCTGCGCCTCCTCGCTACAGTCACCCCACCTGGTAGGGAGCTCCCGGATTTCCAGACCTCGCGGCCCCTTCTCTCAGCCTCCTCTCTGACCACCTGCCTCCCCTACATCCTCCACCTGCTCTCTGCATTGCTGTGGCCCCACATTCGAGGCGCAGGGGAGGCATGAGGTTCCAGGTGTTGAAAATGTGACATTTCTTCCTTTTTTCCTTGGTCTTCCTTTTGTCGTGGTGTTTTAATTTGCTGTTTAATGTCAATCTAAGTAAAGAAAAATTAAAATTTTAGCATGGATTTTACCGTTTACCTTTCTATTGTTCAAGGCCAGTTTGTGAATCACTACAGTTACTGTAACTCACACACGCAGACGTACTTTTTCTCATCAGAACAGTGCAAACGCGTCACACAACTCAGCTGTCTCCACTTCTACCGACACTGCTGAGCTCAGCTGGCTGTCCAGGAAGGAAGGAAGGCCACTCTCCCTTTCCCTCTGTCATCATTTTCATCATAAGTGGCTGGTGACATGAGTGAGAAACAATATAGTGGGGCTTATTGTTTGTGTTTCTTAGAACCACTGCCCAGCACATCCTGGTCCTAACAGCAAGTGTGACCTCGTAGGCTGTCCACCCGACCCTTACCAGCTGTCCACATGACAAACTCCCCTTGTCCTCCCGAGTCGCTGCCCCCCTTAGTTCTCCAGCACTGTGTGCTCATGAAACTTCATGCAGGTACATGAATGGGCTGCACACATATTCACGTATCCACCCCGGTCCTGCCTGCTCCACTTTCCCCGGACTTCATTTAGAGGACACAGTTCAAAATTAAAATCGTCCAGAATTCCAAGACAGTTACAGAGGAGCATTCAACCTACCTTGGGCCCTGATGCACCTGGGGCCTGTGTGCCTGCGTGGCTGCCACCCCCTGTGAGGTTGTGCCTGGCCCCTGTCTCCTCCCTTGGTAGACGCAGTGTACTCACCGCTGGGACCTCAGGGGGCAGGGCTGTGTATGTCCCATTGGTCAGTGGCCCCGGGTCCCGATCCTGGCACAGCCACTGAGTACAAATTTGCTGAATAAACACATCGACCACCCACTGAGTTTTGGTGAGCACCTAAGATGGGACAGGCACCTCCAGGACCCAGGTACAGGCAGCTTCTGCCCGCAGGGTTTTCCAGCCTCATTCCCACCCAGACAGCTTCTAACTTCAGGCTCTCTGAGGTGAGCAGGGCCCATAGGGTTGACCCATCTTTTTTTTTTCCAATCCTCATCCAAGGATATGCTTTTATTGGTTTTGAGAGAGAGAGAGAAACATCAATATGAGAGAGGAACGTGGATTGATTGCCTCCTACTGGGGATCAAACTCGCAACCAAGTATGTGACTGGAAATTTAACCTGCAACTGAGTGTGTGTGTGTGTGTGTGTGTGTGTGTGTGTGTGAGAGAGAGAGAGAGAGAGAGAGAGAGAGAGAGTTGGTGCTCCAACCAACCAAGCCACCCTGCCAGGGCAGACTGACCCATCTTGCTGATGTACAACCTGAAGCCAAGTGGGTGAGACTTGTCTGCAGGGGCCTGCTTGCCAGGAGACATCAGGACACGTGCTGGTTGCCCAAGAGCCAGGCCCACAGGAAAGAGAAGGGCTGGGGAGGCCCTTGGCTTAGCCAGACTCCACTCACCTGCACCCCTCTCCACTCTGACACACACACATACACACACATACACACACACACACACACACCCACACAGCCTGGGGCAGCCAGGGTGAAAAGCAGCCTGTCCCGGGAGGGAAGGAGGCCTCTCTGACTTGGAGATGACTTGCTTGTCCTGTGCATCGATTTTCAATTGACTGCGCCTTCCACTTTACACTTCAAAGGCTGTGCGGCCTCCACCTCCCTGAAGGAGCCTCAGGATCAGGCTTCCTGGACACCTGGGTCTCAGGGCACGGCCCCTTCCTCACCTCCCAAGGGGTCCTCAGACCTTCAGCTGTCAACACCCAGATCGGGACTGCTTTCCCTTCTCCTCTTTGTTAATTACACAAACAACAAGGACTATAAAGGGCACTTTGCTTTTTTAATCATTTATTTTGAAAATAATCGCAAACCTACAGAGAAGGTGCAAGAAGAGGACAATAGATTTCTGTTCACCCTTAAATCCAATAACCGTCAACAAGATAAGGGCGTTCTCTTGCATGCACACAGCAGCATGAGCAAAGCCAGGAAATGTGACAGTGGCGCGGCAGCATTTCCTAATATTCGGTCCATATTCCATTTTTCCCAGTGTCTCCAGTGTCCTTTATGCACAGGTATTTTCCAAATTCAGGATCCAACTCTGGGTCATGCATTTAAATTACATATCACGTCCCTTCATTAAGGACATTTTAAGAGAATAAAGAGTAGACACAGCCCTGCCACCCTGACAGTCCCCTTTCCCTGTTCTCACAGCCAAGCTTCTTACACATTCGTACACACACACACACACACACACACACACACACACCTGCCCAGGGCGGGGTCTTGAGGTCTGCATGCCGGGCCCCTTGGTCACCAACTTCTCTGCACACTACCCGATGGGGCGCCACGGTCCTAACTCCCCCCTGGTGGCGCATGGCGGTCCCCATGGTAGATGTGCTGTGCTTTATTTGTTTTCCAAAGGAGGGAATAACTGCCTCCCAGGATTCCTGCTGGGTCTGTGAGAGGGTCTCTCTGAGTAGCCCCGGGTGTTAGGGCCCAGTCATCCCTGCCATGGGTGTGCCCATCCAGGCCAGCCTGTTCAGTGCCAGCTGGCTTCTCCTGGCCAACCCTGCTCCCAGGGACATCTCCATGGCAGGAGGAACAAGTCTGGGCCATGCAGCAGTTACCCTGGCTCATCGGGAGGCGTGTGAAGCTCTGGCTCCTGGCAGGAGCCTCCGCACTCAGAGAAGATAGCAGAGCCCAAGTGACCTGCAGCTCTCAGCTGTGTGAATACCACATGGGCAGGTTCCCTGGTGTCTGGAAGCCTCAGCTTTCCCTATCTGGGAAATGGAAATAATATTGTCTATTATGTGAAGATGGAACAGGACCAGGCTCAAAAAATTCTTCCCATTTAAAAAATACCCTTTACAATAGCATTCAAAACAATGAAATAGTTTAAAGCTATACACTGAAAGCTGTAAAACATTGTTGAGAAATTAAACTAAACCTAAATAAATGGAAGAATTTATTTTATGGGTTAGAAAATCAATATTGTTAAGATAGCTATTGTTCCCAAACTGATATATAACTTCAATGTATTTCCCATCAAAATTCCAAAAAGCTTTCTTTGGTAGACATTGTTAAGTTGATTCTAAAATTATATAGAAATGCAAAGAACATAGAGTGGTCAATAGCTTGAAAAAGAACAAATTTAGTTAGTTACATTGTCTGATTTTAAGACTTATTATGAAGCTACAGTGATCAAAACAGTATGGTGTGGCATAAAGATAGACATAGATTAACAGAAAAAATAGAGTGCAGAAAGAGATCCAATTAATGGTCAATTGACTTGGACAAAGAAACCAATTCATTAGGGGAAGCATAGTATTTTCAACAGAGGGTGTTAGATGAACCGAATAGTCATACAAAAAACATAAATCTCACTTCCTGAGACTTGAGCTCCCACTTGCACCTAAATTAATTCACGTGGTTCTTATCCCTAAACAAAGAAGCCAAAGTTCTAAAACTTCTACAATAAAACATAGGAGACAACATCTGTAACCTTGAGTTACATCCTATAGCTTTAGATAAGCTCTAGAAAACTAGAGCTATGAAATAAAATATCAATAAATTAGACTTCAGCAAAATTAAAAACTTTGGCTGTTTGAGAAGCACCTAAGAAGGAGGCAAGCCACAGGCTGAAAGTATTCTCAATACATATAGACAACATAAGTTTGTCCCAATTAATAACAATTGCAACACAATAATTAGAAGATAAATAACTCATAAGAATAGTCAAAAGAAAATATGTAAATGACCAAAAAGCACATGAAAATATTCACAATTAAAATGCAACTTAAAACCAGAATGCATTTTACCCGATATATTGATTAGAAGAGTAACATTTAGAAGACAGAATACCATATGTTAGCAAGTATGTAATGCTTGTATGATACTGATAGGAATGTAATATGCTGCAATGATTTTGAAAAACAGCAGCTTCTGGTAAAGTTAAGTATAAACTCATTACACCCCTATGTATTTAACCAAGAGAAAGGAAAATATATGCCCATGAGAAATCCTGTACATAATTGTTCACAGCAGCTTTATTCATAAGAGTAAAACAAAAAAGAAAAGAGGAAGGAAGAATAGAGTTCTTCCCATCATTCTGGGAATGCATTAGGTGCTCAATAACCCTTGGCTACCCTTGTCCTTACCCCTTTTTTCTTGCTGAGAGGAAGCACAGAGCCCAGCATGGCGTGCGGCCCAAGGCACTCAGGCACTCAGAGCACCTGCCTTCCTTCCTCCTTGGTGCCCTCTGAGGCCCGGAGTCAAGTCCTGCCTTGACAAAGGGCTTCTAGGAGGCTCCCAGGCCCTGTGAGCACGCACCTGTCTCTGAAGACCTCCCTGCCGTCTGCGCACACCCACACCTGCAGGGCCCCGCGCAGGCCAGGACCCCAGGCCCATGTGCTCTGCAGCCTCGAGCCTCAGAGTCCAGCCTGTGGAACAGCTGCATGAATCCCACCCGGGGCGGTGAGGGGCCAGCCCGCCCACTCTCAGCATCCAGATAAGGCCATGGAAGGAGGCCTTTCCCTTCTGGGCAGTGGAAAGGGCAGGGGAAAGCACAGCCCAACACAGTGACACTGCCCAGGTCAAGCCACAGCTCTCTGGGTCACATTCCGGCTGCAAGGACGGTGAGGAGCACCAGTCCACTCATGGTAATGTGCTCGAGGTGACCTTTGGGCCAACTAGTGCGGCCGGGCCTCAGTGCTTCTGGAGGTCTCATATGGGCACACGGATTTACGCAAGACCAAGACCAGCCCACTCATGTCCGGCAGCCCCTCTGTGCCACCTTCCCCATCTGACAGGCCTGTGCCCCACCCAGGGTCAGGTGATAAGGTGCATACTCAGGGGCCCCGGGGCCACCTTGTGTGGCTCTACCCAGGCCTCTCTTGGTGATAAGCCAGAAGGTCACTGGTTTGCTCCAAGGCTGCTCAGGCCTGACGTAGGACTTCACCTGGATTTTGCAAAGGGTTGGCATCTAATGGCAGAGCATCTGCGTCTGTCACAGCCCTATTTTTCCTGTCCCTATGCTTTCTTTTCAGTACAACATCTTTTCCCAAAGACCACTAGGACTATTTCTAATATGTTATTTGACCTTGAGCATACTAACGTGTATTTGTCAGGTTTACTTCTCACAACTTTGCTTAGAGACCGCAGGCATGTAGGTGAGCTGCCATCTGAGATCAGAGTTGGCGTCTTGCAAGTGAAGTCCAAGCAGACATCCTGGGGAAGGTGGCCTGAGAGCCCGGCCGTCGGCTCAGGGGCAGGCACGGGGGCAGAGGTGTGAAGGTAGGAATAGCATGGGTTGCCAGAGAAATGTTGTAAGGGGGCACGGCAGGAGGCACTGCTGGACAGACGGACTGAGCCAGCCCCGGAAGGACCTCGGCCACCAGGGGCCCAGGACTGGCCGTGTGCTGGGGTCACAAGGCATGAACATGATACCTCGGCAAGAGCTCCCGGCACACAGCTCTGAGGTGGTGATTGCATTACTGTCCTTTCAGGCTCTCCCAGCGGGCACAGCAGCTCTGAGCCGCCCTCCCTGGGGTCCGCGTGAGCAGACGCCACGCCAGCTTTGCAGGGTGGGAAATGCAGGCCCCAGAAGGCAGCCCCCACTTCATCACCGCTGCAGCCCTGACATGCAACCAGGAAGGACTCTGACAGGACACAGCAGACCCGACCACAGAATGCTCTGAATGCAGAGCGTCACGGCCTGTGGCGAGCATGTCACGGTGCTGGGTCCCTGGAACTTATTGGGGCTCACAGAAGCCAAGAGTGTAGCTCCTGATCGCTGCTGTGGTGCACACCCCTCGCCCTGGCCCGGGGCCTGAGTGGGCCAGCCGGGGGCCAGGTCAGGCAGAACCTCCCCGTGCCTGTGCCAGGGGCTGTGAAGAGAGCTGAGTTGGCAGGCGAGGGTATCAGCAGGTGACGCCCCAGGACACTTGCAGTGCCCACCTTAGCCATCCAGGGGCACCCGCCTCCCAGTGGTCCCCAAGGGTGTGAACCCAGAGAGGAATGTCAGCATCTTCAGGAATGCACTTTTCAATTCCCACGGTTGGTGCTCTCTCCTCTGAGTGACAGGCAGCGTGGTGGCCCTGGACCCTGCCTCTCCTGACCGCAGGGCAACTCCTGCCCTCCCTCAGGCCCCTTTCTCCCAAAGCAGAAAGGAGGGAGAAGGAGGCACCCCACCCTGGGAAGGGAAGCAGCACTGGGGGACCCCACCAGTGGCTCTCACTCACTCTTACAATCACTCAGATATGAGGTCATCCTGTTTTCCGTGTGTCAGAGACAAAAACAAAGATGTCAAAACAATAGTACTCCCGCCTTTCCCCTCCCTGCCTGGTCTGGGTTCTTTCTATCCTCCCGGGTCTGGACTGGGCTGAAAGGAACGTGGATTTCCCTTGGGAGGTGCCCTGCTCTCCTGGGGTTCACTCCTCAGCAGGTGGTTGTGAGGCATAAACCAGACCGTGACAGAAAGCGGCCAGTGCCTGCCTGGCGAATGCCAAGCGCGTGATAAGGGTGTACGGTTGTTTTTATTGCTCGGGTATAATCCTACCTTCTTGTCCAGCCCAGAGCAGGAGGGGTGCGTGGAGAGCTGCAGGGAGCTCTGAGCCGGCCTGGGTCCTACACTCAGGTGTGTGTGGAGTGGGCTGACCTCTGGCTGGTGCCGGGGCCTCCAGGTCCGCAAGCCACTTCCTGGATGAGGGTGAGCTGGAGGCCGGAGGGACTTCCAGCAGCCAGTGGACCCAAAGTGAGGACCTGCAAGGCCTGTGAGCAGTGACCGGGACTAATCCAGGGCACCCACAAGCACTGCCCTGGGGGGCCGCGTGGGCTCAGACCTGCGTAGGCGGGGCAAGTTCCTGAGTGGGAACCCCTGAGCTCTGGGCTGGCCGGGAGTCGTGGTAATTCCATTGGTTGTCTTTCATGTGTTTGTTTCCTGGTTAAAGTTTTACAACTGTAGAAAAGTCCAGAAATTAACAGGCACAAGTGTCAAAATTTATAAATGTTGAGACCTAGGCATGCTTACTTCAGGAGTTTAAATTGATGGAAAAGCAATACAGTATTGCAGGTGACCTTCCCTCCTGCTTTCCCTGCTCCCTGGAAGCAAAGGCGGGGCCGTCCACACGTCTGTGTTTTCGAGACATATAAACATGCCCATGTGCGTAGGGGCCCATGAGCACAAGTGGATGGCGAAGGTCGCATGTGCTTCAGAATGTAGTTTATTTTGGGGGTGACATTGGTTAATAGGACCATGTAGGTTTCAGGTATGATTTCTGTGTTACAAGACCTGTGTGCCCACCACCCAAAGTCAAAGCATCTTCCATCACCAGGCAAGTACTTCAAACTATAATCCATGTTTGAGATTATCCACATTGATACCAATAGATCTAACTCATTCCCTTTAACTTATCCATAAGGATTCTACCTCATAAGTATCTCACTCATTCATCTACTTCCCTAATGATTTACGTTATTGCCAGGTTTGTGCTGTCACAGGCTATACCGCGATGGACATCTTATTCAGCCTCCTAGTGGTACCCAAGGGTGTGAACCCAGAGTGGAATGTCAGCATCCTCAGAAATGCACTTTTTCTTTGTTTTATTTATTTACTAGAGGCCCAGTGCACGAAATTCATGCACTGGGAGGGGAGGGGCGTCCCTCAGCCTAGCCTGCATGCTCTCACAATCCGGGACTGCTGGCTCCCAACCGCACACCTGCCTGCCTGCTTGATTGCCCCAACCAATTCTGCCTGCCAGCCTGATCATCCCCTAACCACTTCCCTGTAGGCCTTGGGCCCCCCCCCCCCGCAAGTGCCCTCCCCTGCCGGCCCAGTCACCCCCAACTGCCCTCTCCTGCTGGCCATCTTGTGCCCACATGGGGGTGGCCATCTTGTGCAAGGGCATGATGGTCAATTTGCATATTACCTCTTTATTATATAGGATTTATTTATTTTTAAATCTTCACCCAAGGATATCTTTTCATTGATTTTTAGAGAGAATGGAAGAGAGAGAGAGAAAGACTAGAGACAAATATTGATGTGAGAGAAACAGATTGATTGGTTGCCTCCAGGCCAGCGAATAGCCTGCAACCGAGGTACATGCCCCCAACTGGAATTGAACCTGAGCCAAGCCGGCTGGGACAGGAATGCACTTTTCCAATTCACATGTTTGGTGCTCTGCTCCTCTGAATGACTGGCTTAATTCATACCCCTGTCCCTGGGCGTGAAATTTCCCACCGCTCATTCTTTTATCCACTCTTGGGATTATTAGACAAGATTTTTCCAAAGTGATGAATATGAAAGGATATTTCTTTTTTTTATTTGTATTATCTTGATAATTAGTGATGTTGAACATCTGATTTCATGTTGCTACTGGCCATTCATGCTCCCTCTTCAGTGAATTGTTCTTTTTTTACCCTTTGGCCACTTTCCTCACAGGTTGTTTGTATTTTTTCTTGTTGATTGTTACGTTGCTAACCCTCAGTTTACTATACTAGTATGTGCAGCAAACAGCTTCTCCTCACTGGTTGGTTTTCTTCTCAATGGCACTGAAGTTAACACCATACATCTCCTGGGTGTGCAGCTCCATGCCGCTCTGCTGTGCACACGTCCACGTGGCCACCGGCTCGGACCCCTGCCCCCTGGAGCCCCTTCACGCCCCCTGAAGCCCCTTCATGCCCCTGCAGTCACACCCACGTCTGCTTTCCTTACTCACCCTTACTCACCATAGGTCCTGGTTGCGGGGTGTCATTCCTTGATGTCTGGTGGATTCTATGTGTTAACAATTTACTTAGGATGTTTGCATCTGTCTTCACAGAGAAGCATAGTCAGTGTTCTGGCCCGACCCCTTAGGCAGGCTCACAGCTGCAGGTGGACTCTAAACTGGGGTCCCAGGCAGCTCCCCCTTAGCGCCTCCAGGACAGGAAGGAGGCCGTGGAGCTCTCCTACCCACACACGCTCAGCCCTGTCGTGGAGACTGAGCGTGACAATGACTAATTTCATCGCAGTTGGTCTCAACTGGAGTCTTGCCCAATTACAATGGAAATGCCTCCCGTGATTTGCAGGCGGGGCTGGAGTGGAGGGTGTGGGATGTGTAGACATAGAGGGTATTGCCTGAAAGGGTCCCCGGGATTGAAAGCGAGTCTTGTCAGTCTGGCCTGCGGAGTGAGTTAACTAAGGCCAAGTCAGCCCCAACCGTTGGCTCTCCTAGCGGATGGACGGCGTGAGCAGGCCCTGCCTTCCTCTCCCCCAGAACCACGGAGGTCGGACACACCCTGGGAATTCGCTGCTCCCTCTGCTTGCCAGGTGGGGCCCCAGGACCTGTACCTGGGCTGCATTCAGGCACGGTGGGGGAGAGGGGTTCCCCTGTACTGGCTGTGGGTGGGGGTGCAGCATGGACAGCAAGCGCTGGGGTTTTTCTTGCCCTCATCACGCCTGGGCACCCCAGGCCCGCGGCCGCACAGAGGACTTGAGAGGTCACAGGGCCAGTGACCCGCAGAGCTGGGACCCTCGCCCAGTCGGTGACTGACATGGCCTGAGGCTGAGGAAGAGGCCAGACCCGAGCCCGGGAGAAGATTCCTCCGGGTTCCAGCGGGCGGGGCTGGGGAGGCCGCGGGGAGGAGGTGGCCTTTGAGGTAGATCCTAAAGAGTAAACATAATTATTAGTTCAGAATGGTGTCCACCAGCAGCCACTCACTCCTGGCAGACGCTGGCACAAAAACACAGAGAAGAGGAGAGGGCACCGGGCCCCAATTCGCAAGACAGACTCACAGGCACAGCCAATGGAGTGACAGATGGCCTGTGGGGGCCAGGAGCCGAAGCCCCACTGAGGAGAAGGGCAGAGGGCTCACCTGCCATCCTGCCTGCCAGAGCCCAGCACAGGGCCCCTGCGGGGCTGCCTGCTACCCCTCCTCAAGAAAGAAAGACAGAGGAGAAGCCAGCTCCAGGCCCTCCTGCTCGCCCACCATGGCTCCGATCTTGCGGCTCTGGGACCCAAGAGCCAGAGGCGAGAGCATAAGCTCTGTGCAAACATCCTGCCTTCTCCAAGAATATTTTCTTTAATAAAAGGCCACAGAAATGTCAGCTAATCTAAACAAATAGCCAAGTCTCACGGAGGATGAGCAGCTGAGCACAAGCACCTCCCGTGTGCTCTTTGAGGCGCTGGGAAATCGGGTGCCAGAAGCGAAGCTCAGAATTCTTCCGGTGGGGTGAGTGATGAGGCAGGGTTTTCGGGGTTCCTGGGGGAAGGGGCAGGTGGGGCCTGGACAGGAACTGCCTCCTGAACATGCGGAAGGAACCCTGAGGGCAAAGGTGCGGGGAGGGGAGGCCGCCCTCGGATGCTCTCAGGCCTCCCTGCACTGGTCTGCTTCCTGGAGCCCACACTCTCCTGGTCCTTGGTTATGGGAGACATCGATGGGGTCTGATCCCAGGGGCCTGCCCAGGTGCATCCACCAGGCGGGGAAGAAGGAGCTGCAGAAGGGGAGGGAATGTACACCATGCCTAACAAATTAGGGCCTGTGCCTGGCCAGCTGCGAGGCGGGGGGCAGCTAATGACTCAGCCTCCAACAGCGTCCAGGGAGCTGATTCCATTCAGGGTTCAGAATACCCCCAAGATCCCGCCTTGCACAGCAAGCTGTGAGCACCCCCACTTCTCCAAGGGCAGGTTCCACGGAGCTACATGCAGGGCAGGGATGGGCAGGACCCCGGCTGCTGCCACAATCCAGAAAGGTTTTCGGGTGCTGGGCCCTGTGTGGGTGCTGGGCCCTGTGTGGGTGCAGATGGCCCCTGTGGATTGTGTCCAGGAGAGAGCCACACGTGGGGAGAGCCACAGTCGGTGGCAGCTCAGCAGAGAGAGGCCTGGCTCTGCATGTGGCTGCTGCACGGACTGGGACTGCCGTAGGCGGCAGGAGGCGGGCCCCTGGCCCTGGGACCTCCAGGCCCGCACCCGTGCTTCCCCTCACGAGGCAGGGCTACCCAAGCCAGCGGTCAGCTTCCCAGCAAAGGCAGGCGGTGGGGGGCACTCATGGGGAGCGGGGCTCTGGAGACCTA
>NW_005871391.1:405213-408113 GCF_000147115.1 Myotis lucifugus
GCCCCATGGAAGGCCACTGCTCCCTCCTGAAAGGGGTTATCAGGGCGATCCTCCTCACTGCAGGGGATACCGCCCTCGGGCCTCTGGGAGAGGGGCAGGGTGGCAGATGGGATTCTCCCATAATGGCCACAACACTATTTCTCGTCCCGCATGCTCTCTCGGACCTTTGACACTCCACCCTCCCTCCAACCCACCACCACCAAGAGGGGTTCTGTTTCCTCTCCCCTGGACACCCAGACGCACTGAGACGCAGACAGTGGTCACAGGTTGGGGGGCGGCGGGCGGCGGGGCCTTCCTGGCTGCCTGGGTGGAACTCAGTAGAAGTGACATCGAGTGAGATGAGAGACGAGGTGAGATAGGCGATGTGCTGTCTGCCCGGTCCTCTCAGTAGGTTCACTGGGAACCAGCCGCCCATGAGTAAGCCCCAGGCTCAGCCTGACAGTCCCAGCGATGCCAGCGGTAGCCCCAGGGCCAGACCTGGGCGGGACGAGTGTCCGGCTGCCCTGAGTGGGGCAGGGACCCAGGTTCCCACGGTGCCGGGCGATTGGAAGTGTGGTGAGCTACACTGCTCTCTAAGCCACTGGGCTTGTGGTGTGATGTGTAGCGAGAAAGCGACAGAGTGTGGCTTTCTGGAGCTGCCTTTCTTCCCGGGGCGCCCTGGGGCGCTGCTGAGCAGGGCAGGCTGAGCGCCAACAGCACCCGCTCCCCCTCTCACAGAGGAACCTGGGAGCCCTGCCCGCTGAGTCCTTTCTCTGAAGACAGGCCCCCGTGACCACTGCCTCCCTTCCAGCCCGCGAGCAGGGACAGTGGGCGGGCGATGACGGTGGATGTGATCAGGGACAGTGGGATCCACAAGACTAGACTCGGGATCCAGGATCCCTTCACCCTCAGGAATAGTCCCCCTGCCATGAGCCGGAATCCGCGCCACTCACTGTTCAAACCGCCACTCACTGTTCAAACCATGCCTCCCGTAATCTACAGAGCGCCCTGAGCCGCCAGGCCTGTTGTTTTCACGTGGGAAAGCCAAGGCTCCAGGATCAGCCACGTCCCTTGTCTAATGTGTCCTGGCCTGACCTTGCGGGAGGCCCGCCCGGGAATGATTAAAGGCTCCTCCCAGGTCACGTCACGGCAGCCCTTGCCGGCCACTGCCCCACATTGTTCAGCACCCATCAATCAATACTTTTAATTACTTACATGATTGACCAATAAAATCCTCTGCCCACTAATTGATTTTTTAATCAAGCAAGAGCCCCTGTTTTTATTAAAAGCCTACTTAGATGATTTTCTCTCCCCACTGAAATCAGAGGTTGTATTTCTTTTGGTCATTTTATAAGAATAAAAATAGGAAGGGGCAAGGACAGGGGAGACCCAGAGGCCAGGAGCATTACAGGCCCAAACCAACAGGCCCTGCAGTGAGTGAACCGGCAGCCCCCTCACCAGCTGCCCTGCCAGCAGCCAGCAGCTCCAGCCGTGACTCAGGCTTAGCCAAGGGGCCCACGGCCGGGCGGGCAGCCCTGGCAGCACACACTGCCCAACCCAGGCTGCGCCAGAGCTGCTTCCATTGTTCTACAATAACTGTAAACTTTCCTTTGCATTTTAATAAACGTATTGGTTTTAAGTTGTGAAAGCAACTCATTCTTCACACACAATTTGGAAAAGGCAGGCAAATCTAACAAAACGCTAAGAGTTCTCAACCTGGGGCCTGTGAGGCAGGTAATGGAGACGCTGTGAGGAGCAACTTTCCCAGGGGTCCGAGGCCCAAAGAACCATCGCCACAGAAACCAGCTGAGTCCATCCATGGTCCCGGGAGAGCTGCTCCGGCCGCCATAGAAAGGGTCTTACTTTTGGGTTTGATTCGCCATAGTGGTATCTGGCTGGTTTGGCAAGATCCTGTGACTCCACTAACTATTAAAGCTGTGTGTGTCCATTGCTCCTGACACATGTCCTGCAGAGGAGCCAAGCCTGTGACCTGTCCCTGTCATCTCCCAGCAGGGTCAATCCGTAGGGCCAGAGGCTTGGTGTGGACAGTGAGAGTGAGGGAGCGGGAGTGTTAGTAAGGAAGGGCAGGGCATGGCATGGGCCGCCACTTCCCTCTCCTGCCTCAGGCTCCTCACCCTGACCTCCATGCTGCTGTGAGTCTCTAGGGCCACTTTCAGTTCCCAGGCACCGAAGCACGGTGGACGGAGGTAGCACCAGCTCAGCACTGGGCCCTGGCCTGCCTCGGCCCTTCACATCCACAGTAACGGCCATCCCACTGTCCCTGCTCACATCCACGGTCACAGCCAGCCCACTGTCCCTGCTCACATCCACGGTCACAGCCAGCCCACTGTCCCTGCTCATATCCACGGTCACAGCCAGCCCACTGTCCCTGCTCACATCCACGGTCACAGCCAGCCCACTGTCCCTGCTCACATCCACGGTCACAGCCAGCCCACTGTCCCTGCTCATATCCACGGTCACAGCCAGCCCACTGTCCCTGCTCACATCCACGGTCACAGCCATTCCACTGTCCCTGCTCACATCCACGGTCACAGCCAGCCCACTGTCCCTGCTCATATCCACGGTCACAGCCAGCCCACTGTCCCTGCTCATATCCACGGTCACAGCCAGCCCACTGTCCCTGCTCATATCCACGGTCATAGCCACTCCACTGTCGCTGCTCACATCCACGGTGATAGCCATCCCACTGTCCCTGATCATATCCACGGTCAGAGCCACTCACTGTCCCTGCTCTATCCATGGTCATAGCATTCCACTGTCCATGTACACATCCACGGGCATAGCCACTCCATGTTGCTGCTCACATTGATGGGTCATAGCAGCTCCTGTTTTTGATTACATCCACGGTCTTACCGGCCCATGGCCCTGTTTACAACATGTCCATATACAGGCTATGTCCC
>NW_005871391.1:408213-438551 GCF_000147115.1 Myotis lucifugus
ACTGTCCCTGATCATATCCACGGTCAGAGCCACTCCACTGTCCCTGCTCACATCCATGGTCATAGCCATTCCACTGTCCCTGCTCACATCCACGGTCATAGCCACTCCACTGTCGCTGCTCACATCCATGGTCATAGCCAGCCCACTGTCCCTGATCACATCCACGGTCATAGCCAGCCCACTGTCCCTGCTCACATCCACGGTCATAGCCATCCCACTGTCCCTGCTCACATCCACGGTCATAGCCACCCCACTGTCCCTGCTCACATCCATGGTCATAGCCACTCCACTGTCCCTGCTCACATCCACGGTCATAGCCAGCCCACTGTCCCTGATCACATCCACGGTCATAGCCAGCCCGCTGTCCCTGATTCCACTCCAATCTCATCTTCTGTCAACTGCTATGCACCCAGCAACCAGATCAGGGGGTGGCACATGCTGGGTACTCAGTGACCACGTGACAGGTGACGGCTGAATAAATCCATGTTGATCATGAACGCTTTGGTGGCTGCCTAACAGTCCTGAGCCAGCCGTGGAGCCATGAGACAAGGAACTTCCCTCAGGACGGTGACAACAGATGTACCAAGTGATGGGTGGCTGTCCCCCTCCACCTCAGGGAGCCTGTGCTCCGAGGCCACAGCGACGTTGTGGACAGAGACGGGAATGGCCACCGAGGAGCCAAGAGGCCCCCGGCCACACAGCCTGTCTGAGAGAGCTGTGTGGGTCTCCACAGGGGACACTTCTCAGGGCCACCTGATGTCCAGTCCCACGGAATCAGTGCCCAGGTGACCGGCCCTCAGCGGGAATAAAGCCTCCAGACCAATATGGGGGCCAGGAGGCTGCCACCAGCCCACCACCGTGCCGGTGGGATCCGCGGCATCTCTGGAAACTAACTCTACTATTAAAGCAAAATGCACTGGGTTCTTTCTTCTGCAAAAGTGATGACTGATCAAAGCAGAAAACTGAGAAATAAAAACCACAAAGAAAAGAAGTCACTTGCTCCCCTTCCCTGGGGGCTGATGACATGGGAGGGAAAGTGGGGACATTTCCAAGATATGAAGGCCCAGCGGGAAGTGACCACTTTTCTCTGCATCTCAGTTCGTCTTGGGGTACGTCCACGCTGCTGCTGCCCTTGAGGCTACGGGTCACCTCACTCCCTGGCCAGGGACAGCAGAGCAGCAGTGGTGGCTGCCGGGGACTTCCAGACCACGCACACCCCAGGGCTCTGATCTCACTTCACCTGCCAGACCCCCCATCCCTGGTCCCACCAGTCCATCCTTCCGTGTGACCTTTGGAATGTCCCAGGGTCCTCCCCTTGTCCTCCTCTCTCTCCGCACCGCCTCCTGGGTGACCTCATCAGGCCTGTGGGCTGTGACTTCAGCATCTGTGTGCTGAGGGCCCATGAGGATCGCCCCTACCTTTGACAGGCACTTCAAGGGTAGCTTGTACCAACTCCATCCCCAGCACTCCACTCACACCAAATACCCCAGACCTCCCTCCCATCACAGCAGGGGGTTCCTGGTCCTTTCAGGTGTTCACTTCAAAACATAGGAGTTAAGTCACCTGGGCTCGGCTATGGTCCCCACGCTCCCTCAGAAAACCCTCTGACCCCACGTGGGAGGCTCCAACCACACCGGCCTCAACTGGACCACTCACTGCAATTGCTCTTCCCCCGCACTTGGCCCTGCCAATGATTTCAGTGCAGTGTCCTGAGCAAGCAGAAGGTGACATAACTCCTGGCTCCATCTCCATCCCTCTAAAGAAAACCCATCGCCTTTGCCATCGCCTTCAATGCCCACAGCACCCGGCTCCTGCCACCTTGCCAGCCCCATCTCCCTAACTCTCGCTGCTCCTCATGCTCCAGGCACGGTGGCCTCCCTGGGGCTCCTGGAGCCCACCAAGCAGGCTGTCTCAGTCCCCCCAAGGCAGGGCCTGAGGCAAGGACTGGGCCAGGTTGTGGATTTGGGAGACATGCCAGGAGGCAGGAGTGGGAAAGAGGAGAAAAGCCAGTAAAGGGGTGTGTCATCAAAAAGGGGTGTATCATCAATGGGGCTGGGGCTACTGGGTCTCCCTGAGAGAAGCTTCCAGAACCATCTACTGAGAGGAGGTGCAGCCAGGCATCATCCCTGCTCCCACTCTACTGCATAATGGTTGACACAGCTTTACCTCCCTGCACCCCAGTTTGCCTTAGGAAGGCCCCGAGGCAGAAAGGGGTCAGCCCGCGGGGGCACTGGGTGGAGGGGAGTCTGAGCCAGCAGAACTGTGCCCACAGCTATGAATGAGGACAGGCGGCCAAGGGCCACACGGGGCACACCTGAGGCCTTGTCTCCGGGCCTGGCCTGGAAGGACGACCTCCCCCAGCAGCAGGCTTCCCCCTCACTTCCTCCAGGTCCCTGCTGGAAAGTCATCCCTCCTGAGCTGTCACTTCCATCCTGAGATGGCGCCCTCCATCCCCTCCATCCTCCGGATTGAGCATTTAAAGGGGCATGAGAGCAACCTTCTCACCTCCTGATGGATGTAGCACACATTTGCCAGGTTAGACACCAGCCTCACCTCCACCCCCCAGGGCCTAGAGCAGACAGCCACACCAGGGTCACTCATACATCTCTCTTGACTGAACAACTGAATGAGTTCCAGCAAAATGAAAAACTGATCCAAAGGGGAAATGTGGAATAAGAGAAATAGCAGTAGTCACAGGTATTCTGGGAAAAAGCCAAACATATGGAAAGTAAACAGAATATTGCAATAAATTGTACTATCACTCAGCTTCAGCAATTATCCAACTTTTATCATTCTTGTGTCACCTGTCCCTCCATCAATCCCTCACTCTACTCAATTGATCTTTTTACATGTAAATTTATAGCCATCGTGTAGAAATAAACAAAGACCGCTCAGATGAGAAAGGCAAAGAAAGGTTATTTGGCTTTTTATTTCTTTTTGCTATAGAAAGGGAGTCAGCCATGGTCACTTGCTTTTGGCAGAGACTCAGTGGCAAGCAGAAAACTGAGAAAACTTTATAGTAGAAAAAAGAGGCCTCAGGTATGTCGTGACTGGGAGCCCTTGGCCTACGGAAGCTGTAGGTGAGGTAACCAGAGATAAGGCATCTGTGTGATTGGTTAAGGGAGCACGTTTGGCTTTCTCAGGTTGGTCCCAAGCTGAACATGGGGCCAAAATTAGGGCAGCTTTCAGTTATTAATCAGGGGCTGGCCATGTGGGGGCCAACTGTTACACTGGTTATTGTTGAGCTTCTGGATTGTCGCTGGAGATGGCAGTCTGGCTGCCTTTGAGTGACTTACAGCCGCTGGCTTCCTCCGCTGGTTTTCTGGGCAGGGTACTGTGGATGGAGGCTGGTTTCCTAGGAGGTTACTGTGGATGGAGGCTGGTGTCCTAGGAGGTTACTGTGGATGGAGGCTGGTTTCCTAGGAGGTTACTGTGGATGGAGGCTGGTTTCCTAGGAGGTTACTGTGGATGGAGGCTGGTTTCCTAGGAGGTTACTGTGGATGGAGGCTGGTGTCCTAGGAGGTTACTGTGGATGGAGGCTGGTTTCCTAGGAGGTTACTGTGGATGGAGGCTGGTTTCCTAGGAGGTTACTGTGGATGGAGGCTGGTTTCCTAGGAGGTCACTGTGGATGGAGGCTGGTTTCCTAAGAGGTTACTGTGGATGGAGGGCTGGTCTTCTGGGCAGTCTGGCCATTATCCATTGTATCCCAATTGAGACGTATAAATATTAGTATGACTTTTGGTAAATGGGTACACCCACAGTCACACATCCTCCTGACATGATATAGAATAAAGCATAGGTAACTTTGAATTGTTAAAAAATTGAAACTTAGTAGATGTTCAAATTTTGAGTGAATGAGAAGAGGTTGACGAGTGAATAAGTGAATTAGATTTAAATCCCAGATCTGTGCGACAGAGACGTTGCTCGAGGGAGAAGAGGAAAGTAGATGCATACTACAATCTTTATTTCTTAATAGAGGAAATATAACTGCTGATTAAATTTAGACTTGCTAGGAAATACATAAACTTAAATATTTGTATTAAGAGTCACTACTAGAAAAATTAAAATAAAGCGGGTAGCCTGCAGTGAAGGAACATTAAAACGAAGAGAACAGTGTTTGAGGAATTATTATCCCCGAGGCACTGTTCTAAGTGTTGGAAGTACAACAATAAACAAACAAAAATTATCTGCCCTCTTGAGCTTACAGCCCTGTGAGAAAAACAGGAAATAAGCCAAATAAACAAGTCAGTACATAGCATATTACCTGGTGATCAATCTATGGAAACAAATCAGGAAAAAAAGGATGAGGAGTTAATGAGATATTTTGCAGTTTTATTAATCCTCCCCTGAGGGTATTTTTTTCCATTATTTTTTTTAAAATTATTTTTAGAGAAAATGAGAGGGATTGGGAGAGACAGAGACAGAGACACATCAATGTGAGAGAGACACAGTGACTGGTTGCCTCCCACACGTGTCCTGACCTGGGCCGGGGATCGAGCCTGCAACCGAGGTAGGTGCCCTTGATGGGAATCAAACCTGAGACCCTTCAGTCCACAGGCCCACACTCTAACCTGAGCAAACCAGCTAGGACAAGTTTGCAGTTTTAAACAGAGTGGTCAGAAGAGGACTGAAGGAGGGGAGGTAGCAAATGCTGTGGATCAGAGGGAAGAGAATCCTAGGCAGAGGGAACAGAAGCACAAAACCTCTGTGGTGGGGGTTTGACTGGTGCAGCAAGGAGGTCCTGTGGCTGAAATAGAGTGAATGAGGTGGGGAGTAGAGGATATGAGGTTAAAACAGACGTGGTAGGGTTTGTGGACAGACTGGGTATGGGCTGTGTGGGAGGCAGCTCTGAACTGGCTCCCATGTGTCCTGGTAGTCACACCTGTACCATCCCTGCCCTTCAAATGCAGGCTGGACTCAGTGACTCACTTCTAGAGAATAGAACATGGCAGAAAGGATGATATGTCACTTCCAAGGTTAGGCTATAAAAAGACTGTGGCTTCTGTGTCGGCTGCTCCCACTTCTGATCACTTGCCTGGGAGAACCCAGCCATCATGCCATCAGAACACTCAGGCAGCTAATGGAGAGGCCCAAGTGGTGAGGAACTGAAGTCTGGCCGCAGCCAGTAAGGAGCTGAGATGTCACATGAGGGAGCTTGGAAGTGGATCCTCCTACAGTTGAGCCTTCAGATGAGACTGAACTCCAGCCAACAGCTCAACTGCATCCTTCAAGAGACCTTGAACAAGAACTTTCCAGTTAAGCCACGCCTGACTTATAGAAATGCTTGTCTTAAACTGCTAAATTTGGGGGTGACTTTTTACATAGCAATAGATAAGTAATACAGGCTGTGTGTGTGACTTGAATGACTGAACCAATGGAGCTTCTATTTACTGAAGTGAGGAAGGATATGGAAGAAACAGACCTGGGGAGAAAGACTAAGAATTAAACTTTGAACACATTAAGGTTATGATGGCTTTAGATATTGCAGACGAGTAAGACTAGGATTTGGGGGAAAGTCTGAGCTAGAAATACATATTTGGAGCGTCTGTATTTAAAGGCCTGGATAAAATAACCCAAGGGAGGGAATGTAGATGGAAAAGATAAGACGGGCAAGCACTGAATTTTGGGGCACATCCACAATAAGAGGCAGGAAGATGAGAAGAACCAGAAAAAAAAATGGGGGGAAAAAAGCCAGGAGGAGGGAGTGTCAAATGCGGCTGTAAGGTCATGTAAGATAAGGACTAAGAGTTGGCCATTGTGTTTAAAAGATGAAGGCATTGGCAATCTTGACGGGAGCAACTTTAATGGCAGTGGGGGGTTAAAGCAAAAGTGATTATTGAATAATCTTACTCTATGGGAAAGAAGAGAGGTTGTATAGGAGCTAGAAGTTCAAGGAAGGTCAAGAGAGGGTTATCTTTAAGTAGTGAGAAGTAATTATCTGCTTTGTATGGTTTTTAGGACATGCCCAGTGGAAAGGGAAAATTGATGATGCAGGTGAGATTAACTGGAGAAACATCCTTGAGTAAGCCTGAGACGTTGGATCTGGAGCACAAGGAGCAAAGACAGTTTATCCACAGAAGCAAATCTGGAGTTATTTTAAGCAACATTTGTAGGTGGGTAGAGGTGAGTGCAGCTGATGGACTTACTCTAACAATTGCTTCTGTTTTCTTTGTGAAATATACACAAAGCAAGAGATATAGCGTCTGCTGAGACCATGGCCTCTCAAGTACAGAGGAGAAGGCATAAAATAGCTGCCTGGCAATGTGGAGGAGGGTGAGACTGCCAGGCAACTCTGCGAGCCCCTTGAGGTTGATGACCATGTATCTGAAGTGGAACCAGCTGCATGACCATGGACTTTTCTTCAGCCTGTTAGTCTCTGCCTACTTGTGCACAGACACAGGTAGGCAGAGGTGGGTGGGACTTTGCCATGAGCAAGGGCATAGAAGAGAAATGAGGACATAAACCAGGGGTCCTCAAACTACGGCCAGCTGGCCACATGCAAATACAAATATTGTATTTGTTCCCGCTTTGTTTTTTTACTTCAAAATAAGATATGTGCAGTGTGCATAGGAATTTGTTCATAGTTTTTTTTTTAAACTATAGTCCGGCCCTCCAACGGTCTGAGGGACAGTGAACTGGCCCCCTGTTTAAAAAGTTTGAGGACCCTTGATAGTAGCAGTGTGGTGAAAAATGGGTAAAATGGATGTTAGGTCCTAGTGAGGTTAAATAATGACTATAAAAAGGAAGACCTGGCGAGAAAATAAGAAAGCATGGTAAGTAGAAAACATAAAATACGATGGCAAAAATGAGTATAATCCTATCAAACTTCACAATAAATTCCACTGTTAATAAATGAACTCAGCCCTGGCCAGTGTGTTCAGTTGGTTGGAGCATCATCCCGTGCACTGAAATGAGGTGGATTTAATTCCCAGTCAGGGCACATACCCAGGTTGTGGGTTCGATCCCTGGTCAGGATATGTACAGGAGGTAGCCAATCGATATTTCTCTCTCACATCGATGTTTCTCTTTCCCTACTGCTTTCTCTAAAATCAATTTAAAATGTTAAATAAATAAAGGAACTTAGACTAAGTTAAAACAAATTCCATCTATATGCTGTTTACAAGATTCATAGATAAAATATATTACACAAAAGATTGAAAATATAGGAATAAAAAAAGTATACTTGATACTTGATAAATGTTACCAAAAAGGTAGGCACCTCCATTTAAATTTCAAAAAAAATTAAAATCAAGGTAAAAAAGCATTGAAAGTAATCAAAAGTGTAATTCGTATTAATGAAAACTACAGTCTACCAGGGAACCATAATAGTCATACATGTTATATCATATATATTATGTTATATAATAACAAAGCTTCACAGTCAGCTTCATTGACTCAAATCATGAAATTCACAATGACAGTGGGAAATTTTAGGACATATTTTTCTGAAATTCGTAGATAAGAGACACCAAAGAGAAAAAAATATGAAGAAATTGAATTAATGTAACCTTAATCACATATATGATAAAATTTTGCTAAGCAGCACGAATTCATATCTGTGTCATGCACAAGTATCATATATTAATGCTCAAAGAAATTTCCAGTGAATTTCAAAAATCAAATATTCCTAAGGCTACTCTCTCTAGCAATGAAATAAAAGTAGAAATTTAATAATAAAAACATAAGCTTCAAAGTCTATCAACTTCAAAGCTTTTCCACTTGTGACTGAATGGGCGGACCTAGAAGATATTGTGCTAAGTGAAATAAGTCAGATGAATACCATATGGTTTCACCTATATGTGGAACCTGAAAAACAAAATAAACAAACAAACAAAATAAAACAGACTTACAGATACAGAGAACATGATGGTTGTCAGAGGGGAAGATGGGTGGTTGGGGGGCTAGGTGAAAAGGTGAAGGAATTAAGAAGTACAAATTGGCAGTTACAAAATAGTCTTGGGATGTAAAGTACAGCATAGGGACTATAGTCAATAATATTGTAATAACTATACATAGTGGCAGGTGAGTACTTGAAATATCAGGGGAACACTTTGAAAAGGATATGATTGTCTAACCACTATGCTATATGCCTAAAACTAATACCAAATAATATTAAAAGTCAACTGTAATTAAAAAATAAAATGTGAAAAAAGCATTCTAGTTAAAATTTGAATTATGTAATGATAGATGCAGTTACAGAATGGTAAATTTATATTCAAATAACCTCAAGACAATGCTGGACAAGCTCTATGAATACATATGCATGTTCTCAATGAGAAGACAAAAATCTGAACGCGTGCCATTGCTCCTCCCATAAGCATAACTCAAAACCCTGGAAATTATATGTAAAACAAATGTAAAAAGACTCAAAACGGTAAAGTGAGCAAGGCAAACTGGCTCTGGGCCCAGGACCCAAGGGACAGCACTTTGGTGGATTCTCTGGGTTTTCTTTTTGCCTCATAGATCCCAGACTTGGGGTGGAAGAGGCAGCAAGCCAGGAAGCCCAATGCACACAGACCAAAAAGCACCAAAAAAGCCAGCTCTGCCTGGCTACAGTACAAAAAGGGACAGCCTAGGAAGACAGGAAATTTTAGACAATAATCTTTCTACTCCAACCAAGAATCACAGAAAAA
This sequence comes from Myotis lucifugus, assembly GCF_000147115.1. Lineage (NCBI taxonomy): Eukaryota > Metazoa > Chordata > Mammalia > Chiroptera > Vespertilionidae > Myotis > Myotis lucifugus. Next base: position 416,847 of record NW_005871391.1, read on the forward strand.
AAACTGTGGCTCCAGCCACACCCATGCCAGCCAAGTCCTAGACTTCTGCCTTTGCGAGGCCTTGACAAAGTGCCACGCACCCCTCCAAGGGAGTGTCAGAGAAGGCCAGTGTGGAGATGGGACTTCTATCCCCGCCAGCTGTGTTGGTGAGTACCACATGGAAACTGGAACTCCCCGCCCCCCAGCAGGAATGAGGATCTCCCACCCCACCTCAGGTGTCCACAGAGGCTGAGTGAGGAACCTGAGCTCCTGATTCTACCTGGTTGTAAGGAGGGGCTGCTGCATTTTCCCCGCCAGAGCAGTGTCGCCAAGGCCCAGCCAATCCAAAGGCTTAAATAAAATCTAGACTCATAACGTAATATGAAAATGTCCAGGTTTCTTCCGAGACTTACCAGCCATACCAAGAACCAGGGGAATCATAAAGAAAATAAAAATGGAAATTCAATAGATGCTGACATTGAGATGACAGAGATATTAGAATTATCTGACGAAAATGTCATAGCAGCCATCATAAAAATGAGTAGGAATTACACTCATCTCCTCCTAGGACCAAGCTGGAATTACCACTAAGAAATTAGAAATATGCTTGAAACAAATAGAAAAATAGAATGTTTCAGAAAAAAATATAATAAAGAACCAAAATAAAATTTCAGAACTGAAAAATACAATAACTGAAATAAGTGGATGGAGAGTCAGTGAATTGGTAGCTAAAATAGAAATCACCCAACTGAACAACAGAGGGAAATAGAATGAACAAAACAAAACAAAACAAAAAAGAACAGAACCTCAGGGACCTGAGGGAATATAACAAAAGCTCTAACATTCCTGTCATTCTAGTCTGAGAAAGAAAAGAAAAAGAGGGTGGGTTGACAAGTACTCAAAGAAAAAAGGGTTGAGAACTTTCCAAATTTGGCAAAAGTCATAAACCTGCAGATATAAGAAGCTAAGTAATAAAACCATAGAAATCCATGCCAAGACACATGATAAATTAAATTTCTGAAACATAAAGGTAAAGAAATAAATCTTGAAAGCTGTTAGAGAGAAATGACCCATTCAAATGACAGTGGATTTTTTTTATCAAGACCATGAAAGTTAGCAGGAAATGGCATAGTATTTTTCAAATGTTAAAAGAAAAAAACTATAACCCAGACTCTCCCAATGAAAATCTCATTCTCAGATGAAGGGAAACTGAGAGAATTTGTCAATAGCTGACCTACCCTAAACAAATGGCTAAAGGAATTTCTCTACAGAGAAAATAAGTAATAAGAGAAGAAAGCTTGAAACATCAGGAAGGACAAGCACTGTGGCAAACAAAAATATAAGTAAATACACCAGAATTTCCTTCTTCTCTTGAGTTTTCTAAATGATGTTTGATGGTTGAAGCAAAAATTATATCACTGTCTAAATGTAGAAGGAGGAAATAGTAAAAACAACTATGTTATATGTGAGAAAGGGTAAAGGACAAACAAGGGTGAGATTTCTGTACTTGAGATTTCTGTACTTCAATCAAACTGGCAAAACAATGACACCAGGAGACTGATAAATTATGTATATACTATAATTTAATACTATACAAAGAGATAAACTGAAAAACGTGAGAAATACATCAAAATTAGCATCACTCAAAAAATGAAATACTTAAGTGTAAATCTAACAAAATTTGTTATGCTAAAACCTATACAATACTAATGAAAAAGATCAAAGATCTAAATAAATAGAGAGACATACCATGTTCACATACTAAAAATGTCAATTTCCCTAAATTAGCATATATGTCTAACACAACTCCTATAAAACTCTCAGCATGATTTTTGTAGATATATATGAGTATTCTAAAATGCATATAGAAAAGAAAAAGAACTAGAATAGTTAAAACAATTTTGAAAAAGAAAAATAAAGTGAAAGAAGTCAGTCTACCCAATTTCAAAATATATTATACTAGAGGCCCAGTGCACAAATTTGTGCACCAGTGGGGTCCCTCAGCCTGGCCTGCACCGTCTCACAATCCAGGTAAATATAAAAAAAGAACAGAAACCACCAAAAAGAACCAGTCAGAAATGTAGGACTGAATCAGTGATTTGGAAGACAAGGTAGCAGAAAACACCCAATTAGAACTGCAAAAAGAGAAAAAAATTTTAAATAAGGATTTTCCAAGGAAACTCTGGGATAACATGAAACAACAATATTCACACTAGGGATACCAAAAGAAGAAGAGATAGAGCAAGGATAGAGAACTTATTTGAAGAAATAATGGATGAAAACTTTCCTAACCTGGTGAAGAAAAAAGACACACACACACACACACACACACACACACACATTCAGAAAGCACAGAGAGTCCCAAAAAGATGAACCCAAAGAAGCCCATACAGAGACATATCATAATAAAAATGGCAAAGGTTAAAGGCAAAGAGAGACTCTTGAAAGCAGCAAGAAAAAGACAGTTAGTTGCTTAAAAGGGAGCTAATTGGGTGTTTTCTGCTACCTTGTCTTCCAAATCACTGATTCATTCCTCTGCTTCATCTAGTCTGCTGTTGATTGCTTCTAGTATATTCTTCATTCCAGATATTGTATTCTACATTTCTGACTAGTTCTTTTTGGTGGTTTCTGTTCTTTTTTTATATTTACCATCTCTTTAAGTTCTAACTGAGTTTATCCACAGAGTAGCCAGACAGTTCCCTTCAAAAATGTCCATGTCATCCAAGCAAAGAAAGGTGCCGGCTGTTTCAGATTACAGGAGACTCCTGGGTCATGACAGTCAGATGCAACACATGGTCCTGGACTGGAAACATGATTACTAACAGCACTGTCAGGACAGCTGACAAAACTAAAGTACAACTTTGAAAAATATATTAAAGCATGACTAACAGATAACAATTGCATCAGTGTCAACTTTCTTCTACCACTAGAGGCCTGGTGCACGAAATTTGTGCATGGAGGGTGTGTCCCTCAGCCTGGCCTGCACCCTTTTGCAATGCAGGACCCCCTCGGGGGATGTCCAACTGCCAGTTTAGGCCCAGGGATTGAGCCTCCCTCTCACAATCTGGGACCACTGGCTCCTAACTGCTCACCTGTCTGCCTGCCTCATCTCCCCTAACCACTTGCCTGCCTGCCTGATTGCCCCTAACCCTTCTGCCTGCCTGCCTGATCGCCCCTAACCCCTCTGTCTGCCTGCCTGGTCACCCCTAACCGCTCGCCTGCCTGCCTGATTGCCCCTAACCACTCTCCCCTGTTGGCCTGATCGCTCCTAACCATGCTCCTCTGCTGGCCTGATTGCCCCCTAATTGCTCTCCCCTGCTGGCCTGATCACACCTAACCACCTCTGCCTTGGCCCCTGCCACTGTGGCTTTGTCTGGAAGGATGTCCAAAATGACATCTGGTCTAATTAGCATATTACCCTTTTATTAGTATAGATAATGTCTTTCTTTGTATGTTATTATATTCTTTGTTTAAAGTCTATTTAGTCTGATACAAGTATTGCTAAACCAGCTTTTTATTTCCACTTGAATGAAATATTTTTCCATTTCTTTTCTTTCAGTCTATGTGTATCTTTCATTCTGAGGTGGGTCTCTTGTAGACAGCATGTGTATTGGTCTTCTTTTCTTATCCATTCAACTACCCTATATCTTTTGATGAATGAACTCCTTTAGCTTTTTCTGGTCTGTGAAGCTAATTTTTTCCCCTTCAATTTTTTTTCTTTGCGTTTTTGTTTTTTGTTGTTTACAAACCCTTGTGTTGAGGGCTGACTTTCAACAGATTGCAGTGAGGGAACTGCTCTGCTACATACGAAACCCTGACCCAGAAGCACGTTGTCTACCAATGGTTTAGTGCCAGGTTCCCCACGAACATGCATTGCGTGAAGGGCGTGTGGTGGCCCCCTTTCTGGCCGCACCCCGTTTCCCAGGACAAAGGGCTCTCCGCACCAGACCCCGGGTCCTGAGGTGGAAACGGCAGGGAACCGGCTATCCGAGGCCAACTGAGGCTCTGCGGCGCTGCGTATTGTTTCCCCTTCAATTTTAAAAGATAGTCTTGCTGTGTAGAGTGGTCTTGGTTGTAGGTTTCTGGCCTGAATGTTTCTTTTGAGAATAAGCAGGAGGCAGCAGAGGCTCAGGTCCTGTGATCCGAGGTGTTGACCGACGCAGGAGCTTGTTCATCGCTGATGGTCTTCAAGGTGATTGTTTGGTTAAGCCTTCTCAATTGTAAAGTTGCTATTTTCTTTTGTAATAAACAAGCACTTTTGTGGGAAGATACTTTGAGACTGTGACTCCACGGCTCCTGTTCAGACTTTCCCCTACAAATTTATCATCTGCTGATGATTCTTGTCTAAACCAATTATTGTAATTGTTGCCAAATAATGACATTTTAAAAACTTCACCTGCATTTATTAGCTAACATTCTACTACAAAGAAAAGCTTTTCCTTTTCTTTTTATTTATTTGGTATTGTTAGAAGCTTGTGGAGATTTAATTTCAATGGTTATAATTCATTACTGTATTTATTTTGATGCTCAAAATGGCCCAGTTTGGTCAATGAGGGCCCCTACACGTGGGCTCCTGCATCCCTTTGACATGTCCCCCTCATTCTCTGAGTATTTCCTTACTTTTTGTCACAGCAGACTGTTCTAAGCTCACTTTTTGTTCCCTGCACCAGCCCCAGGATCAGTCATTTCTCTAAGGAGCCCTGGTCTCTGGTTCCTTTTAGTGGAGACAGTAGAAACCAAGATTGGGGCATTATGATGTCACTGAGGTGTTTGCAAAATTGTTAAAGAAGGAAGTAGCCAAGATTAAGGACGGCATGGGTAGCGAGCACGCTTGTTCTCCGTCAGTGGCAGAGTGACTGGTGCAGCGTTGAGAAATGACATTTGGCCACACCTGTCAGGCACTGTTATGTGCGCACGTGGGCACGGCCATGCCACTTGTAGGAATCTCTTCAACCCAAACTAGCACACAGTGCACAAAAGCAACACATCAGAAACAAGCACAGTGACAATTCACACAAGGTGAGCTGAAGAAACCATAGCACTTCCTTCCTAAAGAACACTCGGCATATGTTGAAAACAATAAGCCAGATTTTTTTAAGTCTATAAATTATTATTGGAGAAGAAGCAACTCACAGAATGCTATGTATAGGCTGATTTGTTTTATTTCAAATAAGATGTGTGCCTCTTACATAGGTGAGTGTGTTTGTGTGGGACACCCCCCCAGCCTCCTAGGCAACGCTATCCCTTAGAATTGTAGAGGAGTGTGTGTGGGGGGGGGGGGGGAGGCGGGGGGAGTCAGCTGAAAATATGAGAGCAGAAAATTATAGTTTTGATTTCATACATTTCTGAACTATTTGAGAATTTTATAGCACCCATGTATTTCTTTTGTAATTAAAAAAAGAGAGAACATGCAGAGATAGTAGGTGCAGATGAGGCAGCCAGCTGGCTCCCCAGCCTATGAGACTCACCATATTGTTGAATACTAAAGCAGCTTTGAAAATAATAATAAAATGATCTTATCGCAGTGGGGTTAATCAGCTTCGGAAACAGGAAGAAGAGGAGAAAATCTCAGCAGTGTTCCCTCGCACGTGCCCTGGAGCTGAGGAAGGCCTTGCCCAAAGTCTTGGCTCCTGTGAAGGGGCCCGAATCCTTATCCCCAGCCTCAGGCTCTCAGAGATTCCGGGTGTCCGCTCCCCAGCTCAGGCCCTTGCTCCCACCCCCCTCCCGAAGGTAACTGGCTCCCCTAGGGTGGTGCACGGAGAAGGAAATGTGATGTCTATGAGACTCGGGACAAGAGGGCTCAGACACGGCTGCTCTTCCCACCTCCTGGCCTTTGGGGTAGCTGGAGAGTACTGCATAGATCAGGAGGGCTGGTCCTGGGGCCAGGCTTTCTAAATCCAGGTGGCTCAACTTGAGCAAGTTCCCCCCACCTCTCTGACACCTGAAAAATGCCCTCCATAGGGTTGTTGGAAGATCAAATGGGTAAACATGTCAAATGCTTAGGCTAGGAGCTGGCATGTAGTGAGCACTCAAAAAACACCGTTTGCATTATTCTCCTTCCCAGCAGTGACAGTGGCTCCATGCACCACTCCAGGAGAGCCAGTTACCTTCAAAAGGGGAGTGGGGAGCCAGGGCCTGAGCTGGGGAGCTGACATCTGGAATCTCTGAGAGCCTGAGGCTGGGACAGCGTGTGGGGCCCCTTCACAGGAGTCAAGACTTCATAGGAGACAGTGTCCTATCTTCAGTGTAACGGGGATGCAGCTGGGGCCTCAGTGCTAGGGGTGCCGCGGGCTGGTAGTCTGCCATGGTGGTGTGCACTGGCTAGGAATGCTTTCGGCTACAAAAATTCTAAACACGGCAGCTTAAACAGGTAGGTTTTGTTTTGCCTCAGTTCACAAGAGGCCCACAGTGGAAAGCAGCTGGCGCAGGTTCAGCAGCTCGACCACAGGGGCCTTGTCTCAGCACATGCTTAGCCTCCCTTTCATGCGTGCTGCCTCGGTGCTGCAACATGGCTGCCCCACCTCCCGGCATCACATGCACCTTCCAGGTGGGAAGAGGGAAATGGAAAGAAAACTGGAAGCACCAGCCACACTTGGCTCTTTTATTGAGAAAAAGAAGCCTTACCAGAACCCCCTAGATCAGTGGTCGGCAAACTGCAGCTGGTGAGCCACATGTGGCTCTTTGGCCCCTTGAGTGTGGCTTTTCCACAAAATACCACGTGCGGGCGCGCACGTACATCTCGATTGAAACTTCGTGGCCCCTGCGCAGAAGTCGGTATTTTTTGGAAGAGCCACACTCAAGGAGCCAAAGAGCCGCATGTGGCTCGTGAGCCGCAGTTTGCTGACCACTGCCCTAGATGTCTGTCAATTGTGTCTCATTCACCAGAACTGTGCCATCTGACCACACTTAGTTCAGACAGGCTGGGAAAATAGTTACCTTTTTTACATCAGAAGTGCAGATCACGCCGTAGCTGGTTAGGCTCAGTGGATAGAGTGTCAGCCTGTGGACTGAAGGGTGTCTGGTTCGATTCCAATCAAGGGCACATGTCCAGGTTGCGGGCTCAATCCCCAGTCTGGGGCGTGCAGGAGGCAGCCAATCAATGATTTTCTCTCATCATTGATGTTTCTATCACTCTCTCCCTCTCCCTTCCTCTCTGAAATCAATAAAAATCTATTTTTTTATAAAAGTGCAGATTGCAAGGGAAAGGAGTTTGGGAATAACCTCGCAGAGCCCACCACTATTTTCTTTATCCCGTTAAAGGAAAATCTGTGGGACCGTGTTTTAGTGAACTGGGCGTGGGTGACGGAGTTCACCAAACAACCTTTTCTCAGCAGAAATCTCACGTTCTCTCGGGGACTTAGCAAGACTGAGAGCTGTGCAGACCAACCAGGGCCTCCAGGCCCCAAATCCACCTCCCAGACTCCGCCAGCTCTGTGGCTGGAAGGGCGTGGCTGCCAGCTTCGGGTTGGCAGGGCTCCTCTGCTCATTTCCTCCTGGACTCTTAACTGCTTTTCCATCTCTGGACTCTCAGGAGCTCTGGGGCTGGCAGCTCCCATGTGTGACCCACAGCCCCGCTTCATGTCCGCTGGGCAGGCCGGGCTGATGGTATCTAGTTCCTGAGACCCCTCGGTGAACTCAGACCCCAGATCCACCCTCTTGATAGCAGTTTCACCTTTTTCCTGTCTTTTAACAAATACCAACTCCTGGCTGAAGCCCAAACTCCTGGCCGCTTCCCAGAACTGAGCCTGGTCTGAGACCCCTGCAGGAGGAGGCGGGATGTGGACAGGACTCCCCGCCTGCCCAGCAACGGGGTGCCTCCTCTGGGCCCCAGCTCCCCCTCAGTGGAGCCGGACGGATCGGATGCTTCCCGGCTGCTCTCCTCGGTAGGTGTTCAAGGCGGACTCCTCTGGCTCACTCATCGCGGTGCCCGGGGACTAGCCCCGAGCCAGGCAGGAGGGCCTCGGCCACAGTCCCAGGCCTCGGAGGAGAGGCGGTTCGTTCCTTCTGAGTTTGGGGAAGTGCACTTGGGACACATTTGCATCCGTGAAGGAAATAGTATGAGTCCCAAGACGCCAGAAAAGAAGAAAAATTCAAATTGCTGAGGCACCCAGCCCATAGGTCCTGCTCCTACAACCCGTGCTCTTGGCCCCTGAGAGGCGGCAAGTCCTCCTGGGCCCAGATGAGGAGGAAGGAAGCAGATGGTGTGTCAAACGAGGGTTTTCCAGTTCAGGGGCAAGTGGCCACTTTCCTAGTGATTTAGCCCCAACACAGCAATGCTTGGCTATTGAGGGCACTCCCCTGTCCTGTGAGTGCCACCTTGTCCCTCACCTGATGCAAGGACTCACCTGTACGAAGTCCTTGCCCACTACGGGCCTCCCTTCTCTCCCTCACACGGCCCATGAGGCTACTCGATTTGCCAGATGAAGGATGGAGGCTTGGGAAGGCCAGGCCTTGCCTGAAACCACAGCGGAGCCTGGGCCTGAGCCTGGCCTTGCAGCTCAGGATGCTGCACCGTCAGCAGGACTGACAGCCCTTCCCCCGGAGCCCTACACTGGTCAGTCAGGGTGTCTCGGTTGCCTCTCCTCTCCTCTCTCTGTAAGGCTTATCAGCCCCTTCCCCCTGCTTCTCACAAACCACATGAAACAAGCTCTAAATGCAACCTAAGATTAAAGGCTGAACCTCGTCCAAGCCAGGAAGTTCCGAGTGCAGTGTTCCGGCTCGGCTCCGTGCTCTCGGTCACCCCAGGGTCACCTGCTCGCCAGCACGGCGGAATGTCAGGGCCCTGCACCTCTGGGCTTCCCGAGGATCCCTGGCCCCAGGGCAGTCTCCCTCCCCTCCCTGACAGCGGCAGCGGCTGCTTGCTCTCCTACCCCTGCACCCCTGCACCCCACTGCCACCACCCTCCACCCCCCTCCCCATCTAGCCAGACAGTCCCTTTGGGTCCGAACACAGTTACTCCCACCTATGTTGGACTCACTTTGCCCTTCAGCTGCTGCCCTACTTCTTTGCTCCTCTTGACAATAAACTGGGTCAAACTGCGTCCCTTTGTCCCCTTTGCCCTCGCACTCTTGAGCCCTCTGCAAAGCTTGGGACATTCACTACCACTGAGCCTTGAGTCTGGACCCCTCAGTGGGGCAGGGAAGGCCAGGGCGGAGGGGGAGCAGGGAGGGGAAGACCCCTGCACAAGCGCTGAAACATCGGAGCAGCTCCTGACCTGCAACCTGCACGAGGCACCTCCAGGGCAGACACTGGTGCATGCTGGGGCCTCGGCTGAGCCCTGACAGGCAATCACGGTGGTCTCTGTGCTGATGGGCAGCAAGGCCAGAGGGGAGCACAGACGTGCCTCGTGGAGGACTGACTCTAAGACCCGCTTCAGCCGCAGTGGGGAGGCATTGTGGACGGTGTCTCTAACTCCTGGTGGTGAGTCCTAACTGGAGCCTGCCCCCTTGACCCAGACTCCTGGGTGTGACCTCTGACCCATAGCGTGGCAGATTGCACTTTCCAAAAATGACAGCAGCATTCCTGCCCCCCATGCTCTTCCCGAATCTCCCATCCACACGATGGTGGATTCTATTATTCCCACCCCTTGAGACTGGGCCGGCCTTCTGATGCCACGAAGAACAGAACAAGGTCAAGGACGCAGGGGACTGCTGAGGCTCGGTCACAGGTGATGTGACTTGACCACCATGCCGTAAGGAAGCCCAGACTCTACAGGGGCATGTCTGTGCCCTGGCTGGTAGCTCCCGGGAAGATCGCAGGTCTGGGCTGACAGCCAGCACCAACCACAGCCCTGCCCACAGGCCGCCCTCAGCTCAGTGGAGTGGAGCAGAGACGAGCTGTCCCAGCTGAGCGCTGTCCAAGCCAAAAGTGCAGACTTGTGAGCAGAGGAAATGATGGCATTGCTTTCAGACCCTCGGTTTGTGGGTAGTGTTATTCAGCAGTAGAACAGGGCCCAGGGTGGTCCCAGCCTTCCCTGGAGCTCCCTGTCCCAGGGATGCAGCACTCACTCCACAGATGGCCGGCCGAGGACCCTGTGGGCTGCTTGTCCTGGGTCGGCAAGAAGGAAGGGTTCAGAGCCACATTCACCGGGACCTGCTGTGAGCAGGACGAGAGGAGTCTCACGGCCAAAAGCCTGGTCTTAGGTTTACTATTTAATGGGAAATGTACTCCTGGTAGCGAAATGCTAGGCACTAGCCTTCAGAGTTGAGTATTTGGTCCTTTTCCCAAAGGTTGGGAGGTATCTGAATCCCTCTGTTGAACTCACAGCAAGCTGAGGTTGGGCCTGTGGGGAAATTGCTTTCTTTAAGTCTCCGCAGGAAAGCAGCAGAACGGGGCTGCCGTGAGCACAAACTCTGGCACTGACCAGGGTGGGTCAAAGCAGCATCAACACGCCGCGAGGCCCTGGAATAAGCTTCACCAAGTGAGAGTGGGTGATTTTATTTAACATGCATATCATATGATCACGCCTGCACAGCAATGCCCAGGAAACCCTTCCTACTCACATAATACTACCTGTCATGGAAAAGGGCCAGCAAGCCCTCCATCCCCAGCTCCGACTGGAGGGAGGTGCCTTAGTTGGGGTACCAAGGGGGTCCTCGTCAAGGTCACTGTCATCAGTGGAGACAGGAAAGTTCACCCCGATGTGGGCGGTGGCTCTCTTCTTCACTCTGGCCTCCCGCGAATCTGACCTCCATCCCAGCAACCTCAGGACCACCTCCCATAAGGGCCACTGCCCCTAGAATGCACCAGGCTGCCTTCCCCATCAGCATCTCCTGCTAAACCTCTTATCGTTAATCAATACATTCTGATGTGTGGATCCCTAAAAACTAAAAAATTAAAAGCACAAAAAATATCTGAAACACCATCTCCCCCCCACACACACACACACTCAAAATAAAAAAGCAAACAAGCCCGGCTGGCGTGGCTCAGTGGTTGAGCGTTGACTTATGAACCAGGAGGTCACGGTTCAATTCCCAGTCAGGGCACATGCCTGGGTTGTGGGCTCAATCCCTAGTAGGAGGCGTGCAGGAGGCAGCCGATCAATGATTCTCTCTCATCATTGATGTTCCTATCTCTCTCTTCCCTCTCCCTTCCTCTCTGAAATCAATAAAAATATTTTTTTTAAAAAAGCAAACAAAACTAACAGTGCTCTAAGTTCATTATCATGAACTTCTTTGCAGTCTACGTTAGTTTCCCACGGCCGCCACAAGGTACCACCTGGGTGGCTTAAACAAGAGGAGTGTCCTGCCTCACAGGCCTGGAGGCTGGAAGTCTGAAATGCCGGTTCCTCTGAGGGCCCTGAGGGTGGTCCCTCCTCGGCTCCTATCTTCACATCCTCTTCCTCTGAGTCCGAATTTCCCTTTGGTCTAAAAACCCCAGTCATATTGGATCAGGGGCCACCCAAAGGCCTTATTTTCACTCGATTGCACCTGTAAAGACCCATCTCCAACTAGGGTCACCTGCTGAGGTCCTGGAGTCAGGACTGCAGTGTGGGTTTGGGGAGACCTGCTCAGCCTGGGGCACAGTGTAAAGAGTAACAGCCGGTCTATGTTTATCTCCTCGGTAAGTCAGCATGACTCTACGGCGTCCAGGTCAGCGTCACAGGCAGCCCTGCAGCCAGCCCGATAGGCAGAGGGCACAGGGCACTGCTTTGCTCTGTGGCCTTGACCCGTCTCTCTGGGGCCTCCGTTTCTCTGTCTGTCTGATGAGGCTGAGAACAGATGGTCCCTCGGGGCCTCTCGATCCTGGGATTGCCAGGGGGCCTTGCCTGGCTTCAGGGCCCAGGACGGCAGGGTGGGCGGGACAGCTGTGCGGAGATCACACGGCTGCTGTCTTGGCGCTCGGGGCAGGGCACCGCATCTAGGGGTCAGCAACAGCAGGAGCCGACCCTGCCAAGTTTCTCCACTGCTGATCGCTCAGGAGTCTCCTCGGGGGCTGTGTGGTCAGAGCCCAAGAGAAGCAGAGGCACACCCGGAGGGCAGAGGGCTGGACAGGACATGGGGAGAGGCTGGCGCGGCGAGGCTGGTCCTTGCCCGCTGCAGCTGCCGGAACTCCAGACCTGACAGAGAGTATGGCTGATGAAGAGGGACCCCAGGGAGGTGGGGACTTGACAGGGAGGGGCTGGGAATAAAGGCTCTGCCCGCCTTGCCTTGGTCTCCTCCGGGGTCTCCATATCGAGGGACAGATGACAATGTGTTCCTTCCCCGGGGACAGGTCCAGGGCAGACACCGCCCAGGCAGCCAGGCCCGCTGGCCCTGACTCCGCCTGCCCACCCACTGTCCATCCTGCCCAGGTGCAACGTGGGCACCAGGGTGGGTGGGGTGGGGGTTTGGAGGATGAGAGACAGAATGAGCGAGCACAGCCCTCGTGCAGAGGAGAGCCAGTGCTGGCCGCTCCCCTGGCTCACCTGGCCCAGCGGGAAGGCCAGAGCTGCCACCACACGGGGCCCACCTGCTTCTGCGCACGAGCCCCAGCTGGAAGCGCCCTGCAGAGCATCCCCCAGGCACTGGCCAGCAAGGCCTTGGACCTACATCTCCTTGAAGGGAGCAGAGGATCCCAAATCAGGAACGGAGGGACTCCATGCTGGCTTAGGCGGGTTTCACCCAGACCAGGAGTGGGGAGCAGCCGTTGTCCAGAGCAAAGACAGGGGTGTGTGTGGTTTTTTACAGCCAGGAGGCTCCCCCAGCGCCGGGGTCTCGCTGCTCTGGTCTCGGGCAGTGCCTGACCCAGCCTGCCCTGGCCTCTTTCCTGACCACCTTCTGCAGCCCCGCAGAGGCGGGCACAGGGGTGAGGCCGGCTGAGACAGTGCCATGGCTCAGGCCTTCGAAATCTTGTTGGCAATGGCCTGGAGCTCACCACAGAGACAGGTGAAGGGGGGAAGGAAACTGGGTGGGCTCAGATGGACTCCCTGCTCCCAGTAGCTTCCAGGCAGCCCCATGGGCAGGCATGGGAGTCATTTCTCATCCCTGTCGATTATGCCGACCGAGCCCTGCAGCACAGAGCGTAATCACTGTCGGAGGTATGTAACCAGGGACGGTGGTGGCATCCCTTAGACGTCCTTTCTGGTGTACGGGACAAGCCTCCAACCAACTGAGCCACCCGGCCAGGGCAGACCAGAGTCATTTCCATTGCACTGACTGCTAGCTCCTCTCCATCTGCCAGGACACATTTCCGAGCCGTGCCTATCTCATTGAGCATCAGTCGTTCAGAGCGGTGCTTCCTCGGGCTGCTTGGTTGCCATTGAAGATGGACAATCCCTTTGCTCCAAGGCTCAGTCTTGGCAAACAGCAATGTACAGGTCAGCCAGAGTCACAGCCGCCGCTGCCCTGGCACCTGTGCATGCTGTGAGGGGCCTGGGGGCCCCAACTAAGGACACAGGTCCCCTGGCCTCCCCATGGCGTCCCCTCTGCCTTCAGCTTTCTCAGGCCCCTGCTGGCCACACACAGGTCCTGAGTCGGCCTTTTCCTGACCACGGCTTGCGGACACCAGGCCCCTAGAGCTGAGCAGGCAGTTGTGGGGACGATGGCGACAGCTGTCCTGCTCTGCATACAAGAGAAACGCGCCTGCTGTACAGTCCCTGGCGCTCAGTGCGGTACACGGGCCCGGTCACAGATCTTGGGTTGAATTCGGCTGGATCATGGGAATGGCCATCCTGTGGGCCTGCGCAGTGAGGGCCTGGGCCCTGCAGTGGACTCTGCGGGGTCTGAGCCTCATGCAAGGGGCCCAGCTGAGGAAATGGGTCTTAGGAGGAGTCTGAGAACTGCCTGCGACCCAGGTGGGTCCCTGCAGAGGAGAGCAGCAGGGAGCTCCGGGTGGGCTCCCAGCAAAGCCAGGGCCCTGGGCATGAGTCCGGGCGATGAAGGCTGGGAACAGGGAGCACATACAGACGAGGACGGGAGGTGTGCTGCGGGCGAGGCGCTGGCTGGAGGGTGAAGCTGGTGGGCACCTTCCACCCTGAGCCCCTGCCTTTCTCTCTCTCACCTGCTCTGGGCAGCGGATCCCACAGTGGAAGCAGCAGCAGCAGCAGCAGCCCCTGCGAACCTGTTCCAAGTGGAGTCTCTCACCCCACCCCGCACCCAGAGAAAGGCCTGGGGGCAGGCTCCGACCGTGTTTGACCAGCCTCTGCTAGCGTGGTATGGGGCTGGTGCCTCAGTGACCTCACCTGTAAAATGGGCCACTGCTCGCACGGGGCAGGGACTGTGACCCTGAATGAGTGACAGGCTTCAGTCCAGGGCTGCCCATAGGTGGGTTCTCCACAGCCGACATCGGTGAGCTGTTGTCACTCGAGCCCACCTGTGCCAGGCCTGCCTCTTTTTCTAGGAGAGAAGATTTGGGCCTGCAAAGGTTTGCCTTCCAGAGTGGCCTCACTTGTACTTTCTCCCAGGAGTCAGACATGTGTAATTAAACCCCAAACCTTTAGGATTTAGAGAATGCTGATAAATTATGGGTGCACATAGGTCACCAATCAACACCTCCCCCCAGCCTGGGTATCAGCCTGGGAAAGAAAAGGAGTTGTCCCCCTCCCCCCACGCAGGCAAGGTCATGAGAGCCCCAAAGACGGTTCATAGTTGATGGGCTGCGTTCAGCTTGTGAGCAGCTGCTCCTAAGACACACTGTGAATAAACAAGAGAAGGTTGTTGTGAATGGAACAAGGAAGCAGCCGCAATCACGCGTCTGGGTGCCCCAAGGAAATGAATCACAAAGCAGGAGGATGCTTTAACAGCGGTTCTCAACCTGTGGGTCTCGACCCCTTTGGGGGTCGAACAATCCTTTCACAGGTGTCTCCTAAGACCATCGGAAAACACATATATAATTACATATTATTTTTGTGATTAATCACGATTCTTTAATTATGTTCAATTTGTAACAATGAAATTGGGGGTCACCACAACATGAGGAACTGTATTAAGGGGTCTCGGCATTAGGAAGGTTGAGAACCACTGCTTTAGAAGATCGCAGACTCCTGGTGAGGGTCTTGGCAAGTCCCAGGGCTGAACGGGGACGGTGGGAGGGGCAGTGAGGGAGGGGGTAGGGGCAGGCCCTTGGGTTGGGGCAGGGGCACCCAGGTCCAGGCCTCCCAGCATCCACTGCCTGAGACAGCGAGGTAAAGTGACCGGGCCCGCTGACCACACTGGATCCGGCTCCCACACAGCTCCTGTTCGGGAAGATACCGCACTCCTCGGGAGAGGAGCTGGGGAAGGTCTGAGCCGGCCCCCGAGGACCACGGCTCAGGGTGAAGATGGAGGGGCAGGGTGGGAGGGCAGAGTATCCACAGGAACGGAAAAGCCGAGGCCGAGTTTCTCCATCACAGCAGCTGGAGCTGCTGAAAACGGCTCCAGGCATCCACAGACGTCACCTGGCGAAAGGTGAGGCCCCTCCTGCAATCAACATTGAGTTTGTTTGTTTTTTTACTTTGAGGGACATTTACTTAATTTTAAATATATTTTTATTGATTTCAGAGAGGAAGGGAGAGGGAGACAGAAAGAGAAACATCAATGATGAGAGAATCGTTGATTGGCTTCCTCCTGCATGCCCCCTAACTGGGGATGAGACAGCAACCTAGGCATGTGCCCTGACCGGGAATCGAACCATAATCTTCTGATTCATGGGTCAATGCTCAACCACTGAGCCACACCAGTCAGGCGAGGGGACGTTTATTAAAGCTGGGGACAGTGAAACAAGGAGGGCCTTCCCATAGTGGAAGCAACAGGGGAGGCTGGGCAGGGCTGCTTTAGCTCACGGGGAGTCAGGAGAAGGGGGCTAGCCCGGAAGAGCTGCCACTGCCCATTGCTCCCCCGGTTGCAAGTCTTGTGGGGCCCCTTAGAGGTTAGGAGCCGTGTGCCTGTGGGAGAAGAAGAGGATGAGGGGAAGGCATGGGAATGCTCCAGGAGGGAGAGCGCTCGTGCCCTGGGTCCTATGTCTTGAGGGCTTTATCTCTCTCTTGCAGTCAGGAACTTTAGGGGAGGTCTCTGTCATTGAGTCTTGGTGCATTGGTTGATTAGACATTCCTGTCTAATGTCCTATCCTGTCTGGGCCCCTTCTCTCCGGATTTCCCCCACTCAGCGCTCATCACAAAGCTGTGCAAGGAGGAGGCCAGCCCGTGTCCTTGGAGCCCACACCACCATTCCTCCTGTATCTTTTCTGTGAACCAGATCCTGGGTCTCCACAGTAGCCCCTCCTGCTCCTCCCTGGGCTCTCCGTGCCACCTCCTCTCCCACACCCACTTTGCTGGGAAGACAAGTTTGGCCAGGGACCCCCTCCACTCCCACGTGGCCCCGAGCCACAGCACAGACCATGTGGGCTGTAGCTCTTTGGTGCTGGCCTCATCCTATATAATAAAAGCCTAATATGCCAAGTGTCCGGTTGTCTGGTCAGCTGTTCAACCAATCAAAGCGTAATATGCTAATGATATGCTAAGGTCACTCAACCGCTTGCTATGACGTGCACTGACCACCAGGGGGCAGACACTCTGACCGGTAGGTTAGCTTGCTGCTGGGGTCTAGCTGATTGGGATTGAGTGAGATGGGCCAGACACACTCTGGAGCCCTCCTGCAGTCCCTCACTGACTGGCCAACCTCCCGCATCCCTCCTTGGCCCCAATCGTGCACCAGAGGGGTCCCTATGCCTGGCCTGCACCCTCTTGCAACCTGGGACCCCTTGAGGGATGTTGAAGAGCTGGTTTTGGCTCAATGGTGGAACGACCAGTTGCTATGATGCAACTGACCTTCAGGGGGCAGATGCTCAATGTAGGAGCTGCCCCCTGGTGGTCAGTGCACTCCGACAGGGGGAGTGCTGCTCAGCCAGAAGCCAGGCTCACGGCTAGCGAGTGCAGCGGCAGTGGCAGAAGCCTCTCCCACCTCCACAGCAGTCAGACATCCCCCGAGGGCTCCCAGACTTCGAGAGGCCGGACTGAGGGGAGCCCCCCCATACGAGTGCACAAATTTCGTGCACTGGGCCTCTAGTTAGAAGATAAGTTGCCATTCGAAGGAGGCATCTCTCCCCTTACAACAAAGCCCCGGTCCTGGGTAGGGGGAAAGTGGGAGCTAAGAACAGAGCAGAACACGGGGCTAGTGGAACATGTGGCCGTTTGGTGTCCAGGCCAGAGCTGAGCAGAGGCTGGCGGCAGGACCCAGGGCTTGTGGGAGGACCTGGGCAGACAGAGCCCAAGATAAGCAGGTGGGAGCCCGCCTGGAAGCTGGAAAGGGGAAGCTTCCAGACATGATTGCATCTGACCTTCTCTTCGTGTCTCCTCGCTCTGGCGCGGGGCCCGCAGTGAGCTCAGCTGCTGCACGCTCCTGGCCTTCAGCATGGGGACTTTGCAAAGGTCCCGCCTCTGGAAGCACCGCATCCTCCTCAGAGCCCTTCTCAGCCCCGAGGCCACCAGGCTCTGCTCAGGGGGACTGGGAGGGCAGGGGAGCTGCTCTGAGTGCGGAGGATCCTTCTGAGCTTCCATATCAGCTTTTGAGAGACCCCCACCCCACCCCCCGACCTCTGCTGGCCTTCGGGACTGAGGTCTCCAGAACCTTCTGGAACATCCTGCATTGGAGCAATCCCAGGCCAGGGCAGATCCCCAGGGAACGCGGGGGAGAATGTTCCGGCGCTGAGATCCTTGTATCCTCATGTTTAAAAGGCCAGAGGGAAAAGAAGTCTGAGCTTTTAAGAGAAAGTCTCTCAACAAAACACTTCCTGATGCTTGTCTTACACTAAAAACCTATTAAAGTCATAAACTTCTGCGCAACACTTCTCAGAAAGGAATTTATCTAAAGGGCATCTGTGTTTGGTCTCAAACGCAAAGGCTCCAAATGTCAGGCCTCACATGATTTATCTGGGCATCTTGTTCTCTGAGGGAGGCAGCCCCAACGAAGAAGGGGCACAGAGGGGCATGAGGGCATGCACGTGGGTCTCCACCGAGGGCCTGGAACTGCCCCGGCTGGGGCCCTGGGCGCCCCGCTTTGCCTTGGCCCAGGCGATCCTCTCTCCCTGGAGGGCCATTTCTCGCTGCGAGACGTTGGACAGCACTCGGCATCCTCTCCGGTCCCCAAAGACTCGGACGGAAATCCAGCAGCCAGGCCAGGAGGCACACGAGCACCCTGGCGTGTCTCACGGAGCTTTGGACTTGGATTGGGAAGTGGGTGCCTTGGAACTGACATTTCTGAGTGATGAGTAGGAGTTGAACAACAGAAAGGGGCAGGAGGAGGCGGGAAGAGCTTTCTGGGCAGAAGGAACAGCTGCTGGAAGCCAATGGCCAGGGAGCAGGTGGGAAGTCTGCGCCATTGGAGGACGGGGGCGGGGGGGGGGGTGCAGGGGGAGCCTCAAGAGCAGAGGGATGAGGGTTGTGGAGAGGGGCTGGGGCCCAGTGCTGAGCTCCCAGCATTAGCAACTAGGCCCCTGGGTCTCAGGCCGCTGCACAGAGTCCCCTGACAGCCTTTCATCACTGCATCTTAATATGCAGGACTCATCAGCCCTCTCCAAAGAGGCCCCTGAGAGGAGGGCCCTGGCCTGCTGAGTTGCACTCCCTCCGCCTGAAGGGGGCAGGGATTTCAGGAAGCAGGGCCAGGCCTGGACCTGGGCCAGCAGAGGAACAGAAGGGTCCCAAGGGCAAGTGGGGTGGGTGCCCAGAGTATACCCCAGGGACACCACCCTTCTCCCTGGGGCCCTGGATCCTCAGACCACCAGGAAGTCTGGCACAGGGTGAAAGCTGCTGGGTCAGAGCCCACTGGGCCAGCAGTAGCCACGCCTGGGGCTGGCACCTTTGGGTTCTCTGCTCTCGCTTCTTCAGGAGCTCCAGGGAGAGTCTGGGGGTTGTCTCTTAAACCTCACTGCCCGGTAAGTATGCTAGCCCCGTGTGGCTATTTAAGTTTACATTATTGTGAAGTCAGTAAATTAAAGATTCAGTTCCTCGGTCACACTAGCCACATTTCGTGTTCACTAGCCACACTTGGGTAGTGGCCATCACACTGGACAGCACAGAGTGGGATGTTTCCATCATCGGGAACATTCTATCAGATAGCACTGCTCTAGGGGAGAAAGGCCAGACTGGCCAACTTCTCAGCAAGCAGGGAAGGGGCCCCATCTGGCCTCTGTGAGGGGTCTGCAGCGGGGGTGGGAGCCCTGGGGGGGTGGGGCAGGATCAGGTAGTCACCTCCGGAGCTGCTGGAGAGGAAGCAGAGAGGGCACCTGGGACCAGCTCCCTGGGGATTCTGAAATAGCTGGACTAGGTGTGCAGGGCCTAACGGGGTTGGGGGCAGGTCAGTACCATGCTGCTGGCCCTGTCTACAAACACAGGGGCCTGGGGGAGCCACCCAGGCTGTGCCCCTACACTTTACACCTGCCCCCTGGCAAGCTGTGCCCCCCCCCCCCGCCAGTTCACTGTGCCCGGACTCAGCACCTCCAGTCTGAGATGGTCTGAAAGTTGCACATCGTGTCTGGAGCTGCAGCCCATGCCATCTTGGGCAAGGCACCTTCAGAAGCCATTTCAGGGCAGTAAGTCAATGGGCTTCCTATTCCTCAGCACTCCAACTGCACAGCAGGTTCTTCTGGCTCCAAAGGCCACCTAGAGCAGTGGTTCTCAACCTTCCTAATGCCGCGACCCCTTAATACAGTTCCTCATGTTTTGGTGACCCCCAATTTCATTGTTACAAATTGAACGTAATTAAAGCATAGTGATTCATCACAAAAACAATATGTAATTATGTCTGTGTTTTCCGATGGTCTTAGGCGACCCCTGTGAAAGGGTCGTTCGACCCCCAAAGGGGTTTCGACCCACAGGTTGAGAACCGCTGACCTAGAGAGTATTTGCCCGCAGACCCTGTGGCTGCGACCGTCTCAGAGCTGCAGCTTCCAGAGGGGTGGGGAGTGGGGGGTCTGCTGAGAGCTGCTCTCATGAGAAGAGCATGGCTCCTGTCCCTGCAGGGAAGGTGCGGGAAACGCTAAGGCCCGCCTCCACCTCCTTCCTGCTTCCCAGGATGTCCAGGGAGGGCAGTGCTGTCCCTGCAGCTCCATCCTCTTTGCCCTAAGTCAGCTGTCCGGGGCACCCAGCCCAGAGGGACACTCTGCCCTACATCCCTCGCCACTGGGTCACTTCCAGATGCACGCACATGTGTGTCCTGTGTTGGTGATCGTCTGTGAGAGGCACCACAGGAGAGCGGCTTTGTTTTGTTGACTATAGTATCTCCATCACCGAAAATGGCACCTGGAATAGGGTCGGCGCCAAGCAAATGTTCGTTAAATAAATGAATTCTTCAAGAAGGAGAGCAAGTGGGAAATGTGCAGATTGAGTGAAATATAGACTCACATATGAGTTTTTGAGCAAAAATAAGCCTCAGGTTTATGCTAGTTGATCCTTTTAGGTTCCATGACTGGGGAGGGAAAAGCAAAAATATCGGGCACATTGGGGGGCCAGGTGGCACCTCTCCCGGGGGACCCTGGCTGAGTCCCTCCTCCCCTCTGCCTCGGCTTCCTTCTCACAAAGCAGCTTCCCCGCGGGGCCTCCAGCTCTGATCTGCTGCTGCCCTGTCACGAGTGTTTTGTTTGTCTTTATTTTCGGCCGTGGACCACATGGAGAAGCATCACTCATCTTACCTGAAGGTTTTGCCATTTCAGTCTGAAACGGAGAAGTCCTGAGTAGGTTTGGACATGGTAATAGTGAGTTTAATTTTTCATTCGCCTCCCGCTGCTAAGCGGCCCTCCTCGGATTCCAGAAGCAAAAGGGGAAAGAAAGGCTTCCCAGTGACAGGATCATTTGTCAGAAAGTTACGAGAGAATGCGAGCAGGGCTGCATAGGAAGTGTGTATTGAATGATATGACACACTGGCTTCTAATTGCTGCTGCCCTTCTGATCAATAATACATGTTTTCAAAAAGCCTTCTGTTTGCATTTACGCGATGGACTGTAACTACTGCAAAGGATCCATTAAGACCTATTTTAAAAAGTGCATTCGTAAAAACTTGTCTAAATCTGCATTACAAGGCAGATTATGAAGCCGCCTGGGGAGATGGTTTTTTTTTCCTTCTATAAAGCATCCAGGCCATATTTGCTGGACTTGCCAATTCGAGCTCCCTGATATCTGCACAGCTTGCTTGGGAGCCAGGACTGGCCTTCTCCTTGGCCCAGATGATGCCAGAGGGAGGTACCGTCGGGCCTGAGCCCCGTCAAGCTCCAGCTGCCTTGAGCCAGCCGTGCCCTCGGGCTGGCACTCTCTATTCAGTGTGAGCAAAGCCCCCAGGAGCCAGGTGGGGCTCCCGAATGTGCAATGACAGGGCCAGATAAGTGCTGCTGTGCCAACGAGGACTCTGGTTCCTGGGCTCGCTCTCCTCTACTGAGAAGGCTGCAGGTCATGAGGGGAGAGGGAGGGGCGGTGTGGGCCCAGGCAGGCCAGTCTCAGGTTGGCTGCCACCCCACATGGGTGTGCATTGTTGCCTGTGCCGTTGGGAGCCAACACAAGGAAAGCGGTCATTTTGGATTTAGGAGTCACCTGCTCTCTGTGCTAACTTAGCATGACCACTGACCTCTGTGTCCTGTTGGCCTCAACTCCTGCTGCCGATGGGAATCAGTGGTGACAGCTCATACTGGCTGCCTGGGATTCACTTGTCAGACACCTGGGGGAAGGGACCCTGCTTTTCCACGGAGGCCCAGAGGCCCTGGGAACATGCCGGTTCGCTCAGAGAAGAGACACAGCCAGGACACACCCAGAGCCTTCTCCCAGGTTTCACACCATGCCCTGGCCCC
>NW_005871391.1:440472-441845 GCF_000147115.1 Myotis lucifugus
AGTTCTGAGCCTGGGCAGATGATGGTGTGACTTATGAGCACTTACTGTGTGCCCATCCCTGAGCTCATGCTCACACATGCTCCTCTTTCACCCTCGCGCCTCTAAGACGGGAATGTTTACAGTTGGAAACTGGGGCACAGGGGAGATGACTGGAGGAAGCCAGGACAGGGAACGGGAGCCTCCTGGAGACTCTCCGAGGTCCCTGGGACAAGGTGGGGAAAGGGAGAGATTTCTTGGGGCATCAGACTAGCATCTTTGGCTCTGCCCCTGCTGGACTTCTGACCTCGCCCCGTGGGGCCTCAGGGAGGCAGCACTCCCTCCCTCTGCTGGGGAGGAAGCGCCTCCCTGCTGCTCTGAAGTCCTGGTCCTGAGCCAATGCACAGTCCCCGGCACTGAGTCATTCCCCACCTGCAGTCTGAGGCCAGCAAGCCCAGGGACTCACCCCTGCCCTCTGCTGGGTGCCCCTCCGGTCAGGTCCCTGGGCAAGCATGAGGGGGAAGGTACGCAACCATGTCCATGTATGTGAACACACGTGTGTGCACATATGTCCATATACATGTATGTACAGTGGCACACATGTGAGGCCCCACCAGACACTGATCTATGAAGGCAATGCCCTCACCATAGTGTCAGGTGTCCACTCAAGACCCCCAAGGGTGGAGGCACAGAGAGGGTGGAAGAGGGGAGGGGGCCCAGGCAAGAGCATGGCCTCAGATGGGACACATGGGGCCAACCAGGTACCCAGCCTGTCCAGGGTCAGCCAAGGCCTGGCTAAGGTGCTCCCTGGGAGGTTTGGGGGGAGGGGCTGGTTGGAAGGACAGGCCCAGCCACGCCTCTTCCGTCTGCATTCTCCTGCCACAGGAGCCTGTTTGTAGCAGAGACGTCCCCCTCAGTCCCCGCTTTGCCACGCAGGTCCCTTCCCTGGACATAGCCCTGAGTGTGCAGCCTTGGCAGCCATTAGCACCAGAGGTAGGGCCTGTCTACACCCACGAAGCCCCCTGTGGCCAACTCCAGCCCCATAAACCTGAGGGTCGGGGCCCTGGGCCTGTGTGGCAGGCAACACAAGTTCTGATGGCTGCAGGGTGGCTCTCCTGAGCTGGCGACACTGTGCACTGGCCTCCTGCCAGCAGGCCCACTCCGGACATCCTGGCTGGCAGAGCCCCCAGCCAGCCTGTCTTGGCAGCTCCTCCTCCCGCCTGCGCCTGCGAGGGTGACTTCACTTTGACTTCATATCTGCAGAGTGATGCGCAGATCTCTTATTCAGCCTGAGCTCAGCCAGGCGAGAGGGTGGGGTCCGCACAGCAGACAGAAAAGACCCTGAAGTAGGGCCGCCCAAGCTTAGGTACCCTGGACCCGCCCACCCCAAGGCTCCC
>NW_005871391.1:453776-463779 GCF_000147115.1 Myotis lucifugus
CCCTGCTGTGTCACAAGCATGGCTGCTAAGGAAACAGCCGTTTATCCTCCGTTCGCCCTGAGCAGAGGCCTACCTTGCTGCTCCACCCCCCATGGGGTCTGGCCCGGTCCAGGAGCTCTCTCATCTCAGCTTCCTCACCCGAAATTGGACTGAGGAGAGCAGCCCCTGGGGGTGGTGATGGTGCCGTGAAGTGGAGCAGGCACTGCACTAGGAGTGGGGGTTGGTAGGGGGAGCGGCGGCCTCTGCTCCCGTTCGATGGGGGAATTGCTCTGAGAGTTGAGGAAGCAAAGGCCAGCATGGTCAGGGGTAGAGGGAAAAGGGCTGAGCTGGACACGGGCTCATCCAGGAGAGAGGATGGGGAGGACCAGGCACCCGGGAGCTGTGAGGAGGGCTGCACAGACCGAGCTCAAGGCCCAGAGCCCGGGTCTAATGGCGGGAGCAGCAGGCCGTGGCTGCAGGCATTGGGCCGGCACAGGAGGCCCAGCGACGGGGTCAGAAAGACACCGGGGAAAGGTGTGTGTGGTGGCTGTGAGGGCAGGTGGGAGGCCGGGAGGCCACTGAACCCCGGGGGGACAGGGAGGCTGGAGAGTTAAATGGGAAGCCTGGCAGGGTGCAGTGAGTGGCCACCCAAGACTCCTGGGGCTGGCACCTTGGCGCACATGGGAGGAGGCCTGGCCATGCAGGCAGAGGGGAGTAGGCTGCATCAGCCTGGACTGGCCTGGGGCTGCGCTCGGCCTTCTCTGTGGGGATCAGGCGACTTTGGAACCATGGCCACATCAGGACCACTATGGCGTCAGGCCCTGTGACCTCCGGGGGCCCGTTTTCCCATAAGAAAGGAAAGTTATGGTTTATGACTGTGTTGGTTTAAAGACAAATAGAATCCATGCCACTTTCTTACCATATCTTCTTCTTATATCTCTTTCTTCTGATCTTAAAGTAAATGGAACCTAAAATATTTGTGGGCCTCAGGCACTGTGCCCATGGGCGGCAGCAGCTGCAGCATCGCTGCCTGTCTGGAATGGAGGACGAGGGTTGGCGCACGTGGCCAGGTCGGTGTGTGTCCTCACCCTGGGATGGTGAACTGCTCCTGCACTGGGCGCTGTGTTCCTGTGCATGACCGGCAGCGAGGCAGGGACCTCAGCAGAAAGCAGAAGTGCCAGGTACTTACCTGGGCTGTGGCAGGAGCCAGGCAGCACTGGGGGGATGCCAGATGGGGCCAGGAACTTGCTGGTTCTGATTGGCCCTGGTTCTGGCTAAAGATAGTGCTGTGGCACACTTGAAAACTGAGGTGCCCGTATCTGACAACAAAAGCACAGGCAACAAAAGTAGATAAATTATACTACATCCACAATAGAATATTATTCAACCTTAAAAGGGAAGAAAATTATGATACATGCTACCACATGGGTGAATCTTGAGGAGATTGTGGTAAGTGAAATTAAGCCAGTGACAAAAAGGCAAATATTATATGATTCCATTCATCTGAGGCACCTAGAGTCATCAGATTCAGAGACAGAAAATCAAATGGTGGTTACCAGGGGCTGGAGGGAATGGGGAGTGTGGAGTTACTGTTTAGTGGGCACAGTTTCTGTTGTACAAGATGAAAAGAGTTCTGGAGATGAATGGTGGTGATGGTTGCAGAGCATGTGTGCTCACACGTGTACACACATGTTTGTGCACAGGCACGAACTCTGCACTTAATGCAACTGAACTGTGCACTTAATTATTAAGATGATAAATTTGTCCTGGCTGGGTTTCTCAGTAGTTAGAACGTTGGCCCTGCAGACCACAGGGTCTCAGGTTCGATTCCTGGCCAAGGGCATGTACCTTGGTTGCAGGTTCAGTCACCAGCCCAGGTCGGGGTGCAAGCTGTAGGCAACCAATTGATGTGTCTCTAACACATCAATATTTCTTTCTCTCTATTTGTCTGTCTCTCTCTCTATCTCTCTCTCCCTCTTCCTCTTCCTCTCCCCGCACCCCTGTCCCTTCTACTCTCTCTAAAAATCAGAGGGGGGAAATGATTTTTTTTAAAAAAAAAAGAAGAAAAAAGATGGTAAATTTGTTGTTATATATATTTTACCATGATTAATTTTATTTTATTTTTTTAATTAACTCCCTCCAGCCCACCGCCCCAGGCCCTCACCACCGCACTGTCTGCTCCAGGTGTTAGGCACTTAGGCACACAAGGCCTTTGGTTGATTACCTCCCACCCACCCACCCTCCCCCACCTTCCCTCTGAGATTCCGCACTCTGTTCCATGCTTCCATGTCTCTGGATCCACTCCATTCATCAGTTTATTTTGTTATTTAGAGTCCACATATGAGTGAGATCATGTGATATTTGTCTTTCTCTGACTGACTTATTTCTCTTAGCATGATACTCTCCAGGTCCCTCCATGCTGTCTCAAAGGGTAAGAGATCCTTCTTTTTTACTGCTGCCTAGTATTCCATGGTATAAATGTACCAGAGCTTTTTATCCACTCATCTACTGATGGGCACGTGGACTGTTTCCAGATCTTAGCTATTGTAAATTGTGCTGCTATGAACATAGGGGTGCATACATTTTTTCTGATTGGTGTTTTGGGTTTCTTAGGATACCCCGATTAATTTTTAAAATGAGATTCCTTTTAAATACCCCCCAAATTTGTTATTTGCCACAGAGCCTCCCCTTTTTTCCTAAAAGCAAAATACATTACAATCCCTTGCGAAAGCAGCCTCCAGCTGGGACAAAGCACAGATTGTGGGGTGTGTGACCTGCCTGTGCACGAACACATGTGTACATGTGTGAGCATACATGTTTTGGTTAACTGACACCTACCTGCTGGCAGGGTTCCTCCATCACCACTGAGGTGCTTCCTGAGCTGGGTCAGTGGTTTTGTCCTCAGCCTGATGGCTGTTGGCTTAGCGCCAGCTGCTGGCCTCCCCAGGGCAGCCAGTGCACGAGAGGGCATTCCGCCCATGTGAGTCTCATGAGCAGAAGGGCATCCATGCACATGGCTCTGTGTGTCTCATCCTGCCGCTGGCCGTCCACCCATCAGACCAAGCCAGGGCATCTTAGCTGTGTATGCTCTCCCCCACCTCCCTGGTGCCGCCCCCTTCCATCCCAAATTCTGACCATTTCTCAAAAGTGTGCAGCCACCTCCCACCCTGTTCATGAAACCATTTATTCCTTAGTTTGTTTTTCATTCATTCACTGGTTCATTCATCAGTGAGTTGGCCAATGTGGCTGGGAAGGTGCAGGCACCTGAGAGAGTAGGGAGGGGTGAAGTGGGGTGGGGCAGATGGACCCCCACCCCCGATGAGAAGCTGTGTCTTACTCTGCAACAGTGGACAGTTCATGCTGCACTGCAGACGGGGCAGCATGATTCAGCTGAGCCTGGCTGCTCGGTGACAAGTGGCCTGTGGGGTCAGGAGTGGCTGACGGAGGCTGGGTGAGCCTTGTGGTGTCGTCCAGGTGAGGGGACATGGCATCTTGCCTGGGGTGTGGCAGAGGGCAATCTGTGGGCTGGTCTAAGGGGTGGAAGAGGAAAGGGCTCAGGGTGACTCTGAGTTGTTGGGCCTAAATGGGGCGGAAGGAGAGGGGCCTTGACTGGGGTGGGAAGAGGGGCAGGAGCAGGGGAAGGCATCCTCTAAGCCAGACTAGGCCATGGCAGTGGAGCGGTTGATTCCGAGACGCATCTGGCACTTGGGGTCGAGGTGTCCGGGCTGGTGAACTGGCAAGCACTGCAGTGTCTGCAATGGTAGCAGTTAGAACTGGGGACGCTGCCGTTGGCTACAGGAGAATTTGGAGAAAGAATAGGCGCTCCCATCACCTAGAGGAGGAGACGAGCATGGGAGGTGAGCAAGCTGGTGGGGGGTGGGAGGTGGTCGTGGTGAAACTGGAGAACTCCAGACGCAGGTCCTACAGCACCTGGAGAAGAGACGCCAGGGAGTGCCCATTAGGATGAGTGTGGAGTCTCAGCAGCCACAGAAAGAGAAAGACATTGGCTCTGCCTTTACAGGACCGACAGCTCTGCCCGGCTAAACTGCCTTCCAAGAAGGAGGTAAAAGTATTTTTAAATTTTTTTTAATTTTCCAAGTACAGTGGACATACAGTATTATCTGAGTTTCAGGTAGACACTCCCTACCCCATTCTCCTGCTCACTTAGTGCAGACGCACTGAGCCCTGCCAGGCCGTGATAAGTTAGCGATCACCCTGTAAGTCTAGAATCGGTAAAAGGCAAGAGACAGGCAAGACCCAGGTTCGTGTTTGCTGTGAGTGGGATGGAGTGGACGGGAGGGTTGTGGGGGCAGCAGTTTAGCTTAGTGTCCAGTAAGGCTGGCCATGGGTTCATGGTGTTTGCTGTAGGGTCTACTTTCAGGGTAAATGTGATGTAAAATGTATTCCTTCTATGTCTCAAATATTCAACTAGAATAAAGAGAGTAGTGAATGGGATATAGGAGAAGGGACCGTGGGGGGACAAGACAAATGCTGAGAGGCTGATGGTGCCGAGTGCTTGTGCCTGGATCCTGGCTGGAGGCTGGAAGGACCCCTCCACAGGGACAGCTGGCCGGCAGGGGGCGGGGCCGCCTGGGGAGGAGCCCATGATAGCTGCCTGCTTCCCAGTGAAGCTGTTACCCAACAACCCGGTTGAGATGTTGACACCTGGTGTTGTTAGGTCGTTTTATTTACTTGCAGCAAGTAAAGGAGACAGGGAATTCACATCCTAGCTCTGTCTCCCTCAAGAGAGGCTTAGCCATTGCTTATAGAGACCATTCGGTTAATTACATGTTAATTTCTTCTTTGAAATTGGCTACACTTACCTGGTTGGGTTCCTGGCAAGCTCATCCTGTTTACAGCTGTATCTGCAAAATACTGTGCTACATTGTAACATTTAGCAAGAAAATTTATTAGAACGCCTGGACCTTGAGACATAAACAACAAAGATAGCATTAGGAAATCGCCTCTTAAAGAGACTGCTGGGCCTGAATAAAACCGTTACCTGCACCTCCCAGCGCTCAGCCCGGGCAGGAGTGGGCTGCCTGGTGAAGGGGCCTGCGGGAAGGGCCTGCCCTGCACGCATGCAGGTGCTGCTGCTGACCACACGCACTTCTTGGGCCACACCGTTTCACAATTTCTTTTTCTTAAGGGCCCCAAATCTGGCTTTCATGTTGCCATTTTTAGTTGTCTGGGGCTCTATGGGTCTCCGTGGCAGGGAGACTCCTGCCTTTATCCCGACTCCTACCACCACTTCGTTAGCTGTTGTGCTGAACCCCAAGATGTAGAACCTCCAGCAGTTTGACTTTGGTGACACTCCTCCCCTCCCAGGACCAGTGTTCTTAACTGTGAAATGGGGTAGTAAAGGGGCCTGCACACTGTGGTTTTGAATCTAAAGTGAGAGGTTTACACAATGTGCACCTGTGCAGAGGGGAGACCTGTCTGCACCCACACTGGCTGCTCCTCTCTCCAGCATGTCCTCCTCGGGTTCAGTTGGAGAAACTGAGGCTCGGAGGAGGCCAGCACTCTGCAGGCCATGGAAATGGACACCAGTGGCCCTTCCAGGCCCTCATCCACCCACCGAGACTGGGCGCATCCTTTGTGGGGCCCAGCATAGAATGGAGGCGTGCACCCCTTGCACACATCTTGTAAAGAAAACCCTTCTGGGAGTAGAATTTCAAGACCGTGACAACAGTGCATTCAACCAAGTGTGGGCCCTTTGGGACTGCCCAGGCTACACCCCCTTGAGGCCGTCCCTGCACCCACATCCTCTCCCTCCCGCCCCTGGAGCATATGTTTTTCCATCTAGAAGTGTTTGTGACAAGGAGGAGCATTAAGTCAGCATGCCCCGCTCCCGGCGCCACCTGGAAGGCATTTTAAGTGCATTTAGGTCTGTTTCTGCTCACAGTCATAGCCTGGCCCACAAACCCCTTTTGGCAGCAACAGCCTGGGCCCCACATGGATCCTGCAGGGCTGGGCTCCATGAGCCGGGAGCAGACAGGGCCCATTCTCCCCTGCAGATGTGGTCTGTGTTGGGGGCTGGATCAGCTTGGGGGTAGGGGCTCCCAGAGCTCGGCTCATCCCACCCCCCAGCCCCTGAACCACTGGAAGTGTGGGTTAGAGGGCCGCCCTCCCCAAAGGAGGAGCCCCACACTGGATCTGCTCCTACCTACCTGGCGGGTGGACCCCTGAGCAGAGCATCTGCCCCCTGCCCCCCACTGACCTTCAAGGCCCTCCTAGTGGGCTGGCTCCAGAGGCAGTGGGCTCTCACCCAGTGACCAGGGCCAGGGTGTGTGTCCCAGCAGAGCAAGCTGGGAGCAGCTCTATTGCCTCTCATCACATACGCCTGGTCGCCAGCCGCGGTGCTCCCAAGGACCCCACCTCGGTGGGGGTGTCAGGCCTCTGGAGGACCCAGGCTGCCCAGGCCTGTGTGCTGTCTTGTGGACCCGCACCTGCCCTCCCCCGACCCGAGCCGGGTTCCCTGTAGCCCTGGGAGCTGGGATCTCAGGGGCCCGCCCCTCCGCCGGCCGGGGTCAGCATCTCCCTTCCCCATGGCATTCCCAGCTCTTCCCCCAGCCCCTCAGTGAGCAGGGTTTCAGGCAGCGTTCACATAGGTGGAAATGCACACACCTTGTCTGTACATTGTTGCCTAGTGGATGTGCCCACGTGACCCCCACCCCATCAGGATGTGGAACCTCTCTGTTCCCCAGAACGTTCTCTCCTGTCCTTCCCAGTCTGCTGCCCCCCGTCCCCCGCCGCCCAACAAGTAGCCAGTCAGATGTCTATCACCTAAAAGCAGTCTAGGATCGTGCCATATGTATTCGTTGGTGCCTGACTCTCCCACGTGGCCTGATGTCTGAGACCGCCCCAAGTCATCGTGTGTGTCGCTAGCCCGCCCCTAGGATGCCGCGCTCTGGCAAACACGGCTTACCTGTTCACCCTGCTTCTGGCTCAGGGCTGTGAATAACCCTGCCGTTTGTGAGTACGTCATCTGATGGACGTGTGTTTTCATTCCTCTTGGACCAATGGAGTGGAATTTCTGGGACATATGGTAGCAGTGTGTTTAACTTCAGATAAAAATGTGTTTCTTTCGGACAAAGTACTTTACTCATTTCTGGCGACTCTTACCTGCCCAGCCCGTGTGGCGGCGTCTTCTACACGGGAAACCCCGGCTCCAGGTGACCTGCTCAGAAGCCTGCGGGAAGCCGCGTCCACGTGGGTCACGTGCTTATCGAGCGTGGGTGGTGGAGAATGGTTTTGCAGCTGCTGTTGGTAGACTGCCTTTTCCTCCTTCTTCTGTTTGAAAGCAGGACATTTTCAGCTAGTGTTTAACTATACAAATAATTGTGTGTCAGTGTTCTTGGAACTGCAGATGAAAAGTCCTACTCAGTTCAGAGTTTTAAATGAGTGAGTTTAGAGAATCTTTTATCCCATGAGTGCCCATGAGAATCTTTTATCCAAGTGTGAAATGAAGCCGCTGGGAATGCCAGTGTGCCTCCGAGGCCTGCTCCTGGCTCCATCACCGCCCCTGCCCCTCCCTCACGCGCTTCCCTGCTCCCCGCAGCCCCGCTGGGACTCTACTTCTCCAGGGACGCTTACTGGGAGAAGCTGTACGTAGACCAACCGGCCGGGACGCCCCTGCTCTACGTCCATGCCCTGCGCGACGCCCCAGATGAGGTGCCCAGCTTCCGCCTCGGCCAGCACCTCTACGGCGCCTACCGCAAACGGCTGCACGAGAACGACTGGATTCGCATCCAGGAGGACACGGGCCTTCTCTACCTGAACTGGAGCCTGAACCACAGCTCCTGGGAGAAGCTCAACATACGCAGTAAGGCTGTCCCACCCGCCTCCTCCCCCCACGCGCACGGCACACCCACGCTGAGGCTCAGGGGGACTGCTGTGTGAGAGTGAAGGAGACTGACCTGGGGAGGGAGCCAGGACAAGTTTTGGGGCAGCTGATGGCCCTGGGCCTTGTGCTGCTTCCAGGACTTGGAAGGACCTGAGTGAAGGATGGGGTGCTCCCTCCACAGTGGACCCAGATGCCTTTACCGGTTAACAAGGTTTGAGGCTATGAGGGTTACGAGGGGCTGGAAAACCCCAAGGTTTCCATTTAGCGAATGATCTGGCACTTGCCGGAGAAGCAGCACTTTTCTCAGAAAGCCTGTCTCACCATCAGCAGCAAGCTGCTCTTGGCACCTGCTGGGGACTTGGGTTGGGTGCCAGGGAGGAGAGTGGAGCAGATGGAAGATCTGGCCAGGCCCTCAGAGCAGGGGTCAGAGCCCGGTGGAGGCAAGGGAAGGGGTGTGAAGCAAGCAGGGTTGTGCCTTGTGGCACAAAACGGTGATTGCACACCCAGTAGGTCCCCGCTGGCCCCTCACACCAGCCCTGAGCTGCCGTGTGCGGGTGAGAGGCAGGCAGCCTGTGAATACCCGTGGGTGTCACTGCCCAGCAGAGCAGAATGACTGCACCCATTTGCCAAGTGAAATCAGGGTCCCCAAGTAAGGATGGCAGCCCAGACGGTTGCTGGGGGAGGAGGTATCTGAGACGGGTCTTGTTTATGCACACAGTTGCCATCATCTTCATCCCAAGGCCCCTGGGGGGACTTGAGGAGCAGGGCTTGGGGTGGAGGCCGGAGTGGAAGTTGCTACGGATGCCGTCTCATCGGCGACCTCTTCAGGAGAGCAGCCCCGTGCACTGCTGGGGCCGGCAGGGGAGAAAGCACACACTCATTTCAACAGGGAACATTTGTACAGAGAATTACTAACCATGACGGGGGACTGGCAAAAAGACACAGGCTAGTGAGAGGCAAAGAGAAGTCATGAGTATGGAGACGTGAGGGGCAGCCACTGCCCTCGGCTGAGAGAAGGGGTTCAGGAGTCCCCCACCCAGCTGAGGTCCAGACCTCATTCAAAGGGGAATCACTGTGGTGCCTCCATCACGGAATTCGCTGGAGATCCCACCTCTAGGTGCAAGGTACTCTGTCCACAGCGTGTGTCTGCTGGGGCTCCTTGATGGAGCTGCCTGGGGAGGGTGTGGAGGGCCCAGGAAGCCCTCCGCCTGGGGCTAGACCCAGCCAGGGCCCCCCTCTGAGGGCAGTGATTGAGCTGAGACCTGACTGACAGGAAGGGTTGGCCCGTGATGAATCTCTAGGCAGAGGAAGCAGACGGACCCCAGGTCCAGGCAGTGGGGGGCAGCAGGAGGTGACAGCCAGGTCAGAGCTCAGCAGGACCCGAGGACCGCAGTGGGGACTGGACTTTACACCCCCTGGAGCTCCCACCCTCCCCTTCCTGCTCCACACCACCTGGAGGTGTGGCTGACACCCCAGGCCTGACCACTCTCTCTGCAGATGGCGGCTTCCCCCAGCTCACCGTCTACCTCCAGGTCTTCCTGTTGCCCACGCCCCTGCGTGAGGGCGAATGCCAGTGGCCAGGCTGTGCCCGCATCTACTTTTCCTTCATCAACGCCTCCTTCCCGGCGTGTGGCTCCCTCAAACCCCGGGAGCTCTGCTTCCCCGACAGGGAGCCCTCCTTTCGAATTCGGGAGAACCGGCCTCCGGGCACCTTTCACCAGTTTCGCCAGCTGGCAGTGCAGTTCCTCTGCCCCAACATCAGCATGGCCTACAGGCTCCTGGGAGGTGAGTGCGGGCCTCACGGCCGTTCCTCGGTGCCTGCTGGGTGCCAGGCGCAGGGGCGTGAGCCACCACACCGTCTGTTCCTCTCACATTCCAGAAGGTCTGCTGTGTGCCTGCAGTGGGCCAGGCACCGTGCTAAGGGCTAAGGAGGTGACAAACCTGCAGAAGCCCAGCCTGGGGCTTCCGTTCCTGTGGAGGATGGAGAGCACCCGTGTACTGAGGCATCAGGCAGCCTCTGAACGGGCGAGGTGGGAGCGAGGCCAGGAGCATGGAGCAGTGCAGCTGCTGTCTGCAGCTGGGTGGCCAGGGACGGAGGCACTGGAGCCGTGGCGGGAGTGCCACGGGGCGCCCGGGGAGTGGGGGGAGGACTCCACGGAGGGGTGTGCTGTGTGTGAT
>NW_005871391.1:465225-467668 GCF_000147115.1 Myotis lucifugus
TCCTTTTCTGGACGGTGTTGACACCCGCCCAGTGCCGTCGTGGAGTTCAAGGCGGAAGGAAGGTGTGTCCCCCTGTGTGCTTGCCCGTTGTCTGTCGGCCCGTTTGTTGAGTGTCTGTTTCTCCATCCAGCCATCAGCCTGACCATCCCTCTAGTTTTTCGTGTCAGTTGTCAGGGCTTTCTGCCTGCCTCCAGGGTAACCCGGCCAGCTCCCAGCTGGCCCCTGACTGGGGTGGCCAGGGCCCTGGGGACCCAGCCTGTGTCCCAGCAGGTGGGTGAGGCTAAGGGCCTGCCTCTAGGGGCACACATGTGCCCCCAGGAGGGGAGAGGACAGCAGCTGGCTGGAGGGCACTCCCTTCCACCAGCACTCAGTCTGCACGGGGTGGGTGGGAGGGCTTCCAGGCTCCTGGAGGGTAGCCACGGGTGGAGAAAGGCAGGACTGGGGGCTCTAGGAGCTGCCCCGCCCATCCTAGCCCCACCCCTCTCAGGTGCACAGGTGGAGCGTAACTGCCACCTGCTGGGCTTCAGGCTGTCCTGCAGCCACCCGGCTGGCAAACGCAATGGGAGGGTGGACAGGGGGTGTGTAGTCTGCCTGCCTCTCTGGGCACCGCAGGACTGGGTTTGGTGAGTGTGCCCGTGAAGAAAGCACATCTGGTGAGGAAATGTCCCCTGACTCTGGCAGGGCTGCCTTGGGGTGACCGTAGGGAATTCCGTTAGCAAAGACGTCCTGTGACGTTGCTTGGAGCCGTCCTCACAGCCCTCTCCAGCCTGGTGTCCAGATGCTTGGAGGGGAGCATGCTGGTATACATACACCTGGGCTTGGCTCCGGCCCTGCGTGTATCGCTGTGTGACACTGAGCTAACCCTCCTCCCTGTGGGGCTGGCTTGGGAGAGAGGAGTATTTCGCCGTGCTCTGCAAGGACCTGGCTGGGGCGCGTCAGCAGAGCGCCCGGGCATCTGCTCTCACCCATCTTTACAGGAAGTCTGTAGATTTCCTACCACGCCTGTTGCCCAGGTGAGGTGAAGCACAGTGGCCCAGGAAGGGTGACTGGGCCAGTTAGGCAAGTGGGCCCTGGGGGGACTTGAACTCAGGTCAGTCTGTCCGAGAGCCAGCTCTGTGCATGCCTAGTCCCACCTGCGGGGCACGCGCCCTCCCTCCACTCGGGCTGCAGGAGATCTGACTGGCATCTCCTGTTTCCTGCAGGGCACTGTGGTGTCCACCCTGCACGTCTTCGATCCGGATGTGGTGCCAGCATCCGGGGAGCTCCTGAGGCGGTACACAAGCACGCTGCTCCCCGGAGATGCCTGGGCCCTCCAGACCTTC
The DNA here is from genome assembly GCF_000147115.1 of Myotis lucifugus. Lineage (NCBI taxonomy): Eukaryota > Metazoa > Chordata > Mammalia > Chiroptera > Vespertilionidae > Myotis > Myotis lucifugus. The sequence continues at coordinate 466,548 of NW_005871391.1, forward strand.
CGTGTGGAGCACTCACCCAACGAGACCTTGGTCCAGGCCGACGGCAGCTTCATTCGGGCAACGGTGCATGACTACAGTAAGAGGCTGGGTGCGGCCTGGAGGGCCCCAGGAAACCGGCAGCCCCTGTTCCTGGCCAGGGAAGCCCCCTGCACACACCGACACCTGGCCCTCTGGCCCCAGACAACCGTCTCTGCCGGGCTCACCACAGCCACCGTGGTGGTTTTTACAAGCTGCCCTCTCTTCCTGAGCTGCCCTGTGGCTGCCCCTGTCAGGGCCCCGTCACACCTCTCCATGCTGACCTTGCCTGGGCTCACTGCCCACTACAAACACACGTCTCGACAGGCTGCTGCTGTTGAGAGTTCTTGGCGGGGAGGGGACAGGAGGGCCAGTGCAGCCTGCCCAGGGCCTTCGTGGTGCCAGTCTTGACCTCTTGTGTGCCCACACATCACACACACAGTCCCAACACACACCACGCACACACTCACATACACACCTCATGCACATACCTCATACACACACATGCCACACACATACCCTACCCACATACTCCATACATACACACTGTACACGCACCCCCCACACACGCTGCACACACATGCTCCATACACACACACTGCACACATACATATCCTCACACACATACATACTCCATACATACCCTGCACACAGACACACACACACACACACGTTTCGTACATACAGTACTTTCCAGCTCAGTACCACAGCTAACATTTAAATAGGGGTTCTAACATATTGCCAGCCGCCAGGTCTGTTACCTGCCCGCCGTGTGTGTGTGTGTGTGTGTGTGTGTGTGTGTGTGTGAAGGTAAGTGTTTTCAACCGTGTGCACGTATGGGCAATGTATGCACCTGGGAGGAGGCGTGCAGTGGCCTGGGCCGTCATCACCGTGCCCCTCCCCGCAGGGCTGGTCCTCAACCGCAGCCTCCCCATCTCGGAGAGCCGCACCCTGCAGCTGGCTGTGCTGGTCAATGACTCCAGCTTCCAGGGCCCTGGGGAGGGCACCCTCCTCCTCCACTTCAACGTGACGGTGCTGCCGGTCAGCCTGCGCCTGCCCAGCGCTACTCCTACATACTATAGCAAGCGGGCCCGCCTCTTGCCCAG
>NW_005871391.1:467868-511413 GCF_000147115.1 Myotis lucifugus
CCTGGAGAGACGTTCCTGGTGGGTTGTTAACGCTTGGACTGCGGGAAACGAGTTAAGTCGGCTCGCGTGAATTGCGCGTACTCCGCGGGAGCCGTCTTTAACTCGGTTCATATAGATTTGCGGTGGAGTGCGGGAAACGTGTAAACTCGGGCCGATTGTAACTGCGTATTACCAAATATTTGTTTGTAATCCACCCTTTTGGTGGATGGAACAAAACCAAAAGACAGAGCCATCTTATATTTTGGCGGGAAATTCACCCGCACTCCAAGTGTTAAGTGAAAAAGTGGTTTGCAGAAATGTTGGTCACATAGCGCCATATGTCCAAAAGCCCGTCTTCATGGATGGGCCTTATTACCGGGCCTTCCACTGGGCCCGGGGTGGGGACAGAGCGATTAGAAGTGGAAACAATTAGAGTCGTCAGTATTCCTGAAAAAAGACGAGTCGAACGGTGCTTAGCATGTTGGTGCAGTTCTTTCTAGAAGGTTTCGTGTGGGCACTTTTTATTTTATTTTTTATTGCATTTTTATTTATTTCAGAGAGGAAGGAAGAGGGAGAGAGAGAAACATCAATGATGAGAGAGAATCATTGATTGGCTGCCTCCTGCACGCCCCCCACTGGGGATCGAGCCTGCAACCCTGGCATGTGCCCTTGACTGGAATCGAACCTGGGACTCTTCAGTCCACAGGCTGATGCTCTATCCACCGATCCGAACCGGCCAGGGCCGTGTGAGCACTGTTTAAGTTAACTTGAAATTGCAGCAGGTGTATGCTTTCACATACTGCCCCCTCCTGGGGAGCAGCTGGGATGTCCTGGTCAGGGCCATCTATCGCTGTCCTGGTGGTAGTTCCTGGGGTTGGCTCCCTGGCCCCCTTCACTTCCAGCAGCCACCTGGCCCCGCCCAGGAAGGAGAAGGCGTCCCCCCTCCCTTCGACACGTCCAAGCTCCCTGACTTGCCACCACCCTGGACCTTTCATAGAGGGGCGTCGAGGATGGTGGGAGGTGACAAGGCAGCCCCTCTTTCCCAGGGTCTCAGCCAAGCCCAGGAAGGCCCCTGGTCCTGTATGAGACCAGCAACCACACTGCATGACCGTGTGGCCGGGTGCAGTGCTCTGACCAGGCGGGTGGGCCATCCTGGCCACGTGCAGTGAGGACAGGAACGGGTGGTCCCCAGGGCAAAACGCCTGGCGGAGCAGCAAGGGTGTGCATAGGAGGGAGCCGTTGGCCTTTGTGCCTGGATGAGGGGCCGTGAGGAAAGAGCCAGCACCTCGGCCCTTGCCTGGAGGGCCGGCTAACCCAGACTTCAGTGCCCGGCTCCTGGAAGCAGGGGCGGGTGGTGGTGTGATGCCTGGGGAGGGCAGGGCCAGGCAGGTGCACGGGGACATGGAGGACGGGGAGTTCAGGGGGTGCTGCCCTTCCCAGATGAGCAGGGGACTGTTCCAAGACTCAGACTGCCAGGGAGTCCCTCCAGCCACCACCACGAGCCTGTCCGGCCGCCCAGCCACGGCACTCCCTTTGCCCGCGCCTAGGTTGGGAAAGTCTCTGTGGAGAACGGCCAGGAGTTCACGGGCATCCACCTGCGGTACGAGCTGCAGCTCTCCAGCGCCAACTGCAGCGCCTTGGGAGTGGTCACCTCGGCCGAGGACACCTCGGGGACCCTGTTCGTGAATGACACGGAGGCCCTGCGGCGGCCCGAGTGTACCCAGCTCCAGTACACGGTGGTGGCCACCGACCAGCCAACCGGCAACCAGGCCCGGGGCCCACTGCTCATCACCATGGAGGGGACGTGTGAGTGCCGGGCCCTGTGGAGGGTGCGGGTGGGTGGGACATGGTCCTGCTGCCGGCTTCCCCCACAGAAGGGGCCTGCTCCTGCTCCCTCTCGCGGATGGGTGGCTTCCTTGAGCCTGAGTCTCCTTCCCGATAAAATGAGAATAACAGTGCGTGCCGCACAGCCGAGCTGGAAGGATGAAGGGTGACAGGGAGTGTGAAACCGCTCCGCCCAGAGACACTGCATAGCAGTCAGCGCTGCTCCCTGCCACCCTGTCAGTGCATCCGCACCTGCACTTACTACGGGGCTGCCAGATAAAACTTGAATTTTAGGTTAGAAAAAACAAACAATTTCTTGATGTATGTCCCGTGCAACCTCTGCAGAGTCTCTCAGAAGACAAGTTTTTAGGTGTCAACGAAATATTAGGGACGTTCTTACACAAAGCAGGTGTTCAATGTTTATCTGAAACTCAGGATTAACCTTGTGTCCTTGGCCACGTCTGGCCAGCTCACATCCTCCCTCTGTACTATCCAGCCCAGTAGCTGTGCCCCCTTTGGCTGTGGTGCCCCCCCCCCAGTTTCCCAACAGCCCCATCACTGCCCTGCACCTGGTGCTGAGTTACTCCATCCCCTCTGGACTCAACCCCTGGGACAGCTCAGCCAGTGCTGCCCTGTCCCTGGGTGCTGGCGGGACACTGGGCCCGGGCTGGCCCCCTGTGACCCGCTTCCTTCCACCCCCAGACGTGGCTGAGGAGCCAGGCTGCCCCCTGTCCTGCGCCGTCAGCAAGAGGCGGCCCGAGTGTGAGGAGTGCGGTGGCCTGGGCTCTCTGACAGGCAGGTGCGAGTGGAGACAGGGAGACGGCAAAGGTAGGCCCCACACAGAGCCGGGGCCTGCAGCCAGGCAGCCAACGGGGGTGGTGACAGCTGAGTGGAAATGGGGTCTGTGCGGATCCCTCTCATGCCTCATCTCTTCCCAGAGCCTTGTCCCCATCCAGGGCTCCTGATGCCAGGAGGTGGGCATGAGTTCAGGGTGTGGGTGGCATGAGGACATTCAGGCTGGTCGTTGCCAAGGGAACAAAGATGGTTGGAGCTGGCCTCTCTCTGGACTTGGGAGGGTCTGGGCCAAAGCTGGGATGTGTAGGGGACAGAGAGGCTCTCCCTGGGAGGCCCCAGGCCTGGCAGGGTATCCCCAGGCAGGGAGGGCCTACGCTGTGGACAGCAGCCAACTCCAAGCTGCACCCGCCACTACAAGGACCGCTCTGCTGGTGCAGCCTCGAGGGGGGCCTCGCCTTGTCTGGCTTCTGGTCCCCTGGGCGTGAGGCCGACACAGCCCTGGGGTGGCCCAGCCCCTCCATCCCTCACCACCTACCTGTCCTTATCCTTTCAGGACCCCCAGGCACTTCTCAGGGATGCCCCTGCTGGTGGGGCTGCATGGGTGGGGTTTTTAATCCTCACCCAAGCACATGTTTTTGATGATTTTAGAGAGGAAGGGATCGAGAGAGAAACATTGATCAGTTGCCTTCCACACCCATCCTGACTGGGGATAGAACCCATAGCCAAGTACGATGGTGGGATGGTGCTCCCACGGGATGGTGCTCCAACCGACTGAGCCACCGGCCAGGGCTGCCTGTGTGGATTTTCACTGCTCAGACCTTGGAGGGGCTGGGCTGTCCCGAGAGGCCCTGGGGTGCCGCCCGCCCTCCGGGCTCTGAATCTGAAAGGCTGACCAGGGCGGCGCTCCCGCAGGACAGTGACCGCGCACTGTGTGTTACAGGGATCTCCAGGAACTTCTCCACCTGCTCCCCCAGCATCAAGACCTGCCCCGACAGCCACTGTGATGCCGTGGAGAGCAGCAATCCCCACATCTGCCCCCAGGACTGCCTCCGTAAGCCACCCGCTGGGCCTGCCCAGTCAGCCTCAGCCAAGACGGGGCCCTGGGGAGGTGGGCTCCCTCCTGCACTTCAGCCTGACCAGCCACGTTCCTGGGTTTTGTGTGCCCACCTTTGTTTCACATTTTATTTGAATGAAGGGCTCTGCCCCCCTCAAAACAAAAATTGGAGCTAGGTGCCCTGACCCAGTGTCACCCTGGCCACTCACAGGGCTGCATCTCCCCGCCTCCAACCTGCTGGTCACCTCTGCTGCCCCTTCTCCGCTTCTGAGAAGCAGCCCTGTGTGGACCTTGGCAAGGTCCCTGGGCAGCCTATGGGCTCCTCCCCCACCTGCGGTGACCAGGGAACCGGCTTGGGGACAGGTCACGCTGAGGCTCCTGTCCAGATGACCTGGACTTCTGAGCTCACTCCCCGACTCGCCCCCACCCCCAGGCCTGAGGAGCTGACCTCAGGCAGGCAGGGAGGGACCTCCCGCACTCCTCTGGGTGGTCCTGGCTGGTCAGGCCACCCAGGAGGCTGAGTGGCTTCCTTTGTCACCAGGGGGCAGCATCATTGGGGGGCATGAGCCAGGGGAGCGCTGGGGGATTAAAGCCGGCTTTGGGACCTGCAGCTGCTTCCCCGAGGAGAGGAAGTGCTTCTGTGAGCCGGAGGACAGCCAGGGTGAGTGGGGGGACACGTGGGGCAGGGCTCCCCGCACGTCCCCACAAGCCAGGGAGGAAACTGCAGGGAGGCAGTCACCCCGAAGACCCTCCTCCTTCCCCCTGGGCCTCTGGCCCCATCTTTGCAGGCAGGGAGCTAGGTCAGGGCCTCCCTATCGTGCCTTAAAGCCCAAAATTACACGACAGGATTGGGCTGGAAAACTAGTCCTCCCACCAGATAACTCCGTGGCTGCTCAGACTGTCCCCGTGCAGGGCCTGGGCTGGGCCCGGCGCTGTCGGGCTGGGGTGCGGCTGTCCCACCCAGAGCCTCTGGTGCTTCCTCCGGGGCAGCAGGTGTGGTGGGCAGCACGGCTTACTGAGCACATGGGCCCAGGGACACGTTTCCGTTTCTGGCATTTGAGTTGTTATTGAATGGCCCCGGGTCCTGAGCCACTCTCCTGCCCTCACTTTTTATTAAAAAAACACAAAGACGTCAGGAACCAGGACATCACCTCCCACAGCCCTCCAGGCCAGCTGACTGCAGTGCAGCGCCCCCTCCCTCACCCCCTGCCCCCACCCGACAACGTGGTGTGCGCTGCCTCTGCCGTGTGGCCTCGGGCCGGCGGCTTACACACTCTGCCTGCCTCGCTCCTGGAGTGTTGGCGGGTATTCTCGTCCCCACGCCAGCAGCACTGGCCAGCCGCTCAGTTCGTCACAGCAGCCACCGTTCTCCAGGCTGGGGGACTGTGCCGGGCCGGCTCCCCTTGGGATTCGGGGGGCCCTCCAGGGGTGTTCCTCACGGCCGCCCCGCCCGCAGACCCGCTGTGCGACGAGCTGTGCCGCACGGTGATCGCGGCGGCCGTGCTCTTCTCCTTCATCATCTCCGTGCTGCTGTCCACCTTCTGCATCCACCGCTACCACAAGAACGCCCACAAGGCGCCCATCGCCTCGGCCGAGATGACTGTCCACCGGCCGGCCCAGGCCTTCCCCATCAGCTACTCCTCCTCCAGTGCCCGGCGGCCCTCGCTGGACTCCATGGAGAACCAGGTCTCTGTGGACGCCTTCAAGATCCCGGTGAGGTTCCAGGTGGGGCTCCCGGAGGCCCTGCAGGTGGCACTGGCCTCGGGGGGGCTACGGAGGGGAGGGCTGCACTGGGGGAGGGGGTGCTGTCCTGCAACCCACAGGCAGCTCGTGTGTGAGTTTCCAGCAACCCCCTGCCTTCACTGAAAGGACTTCCAGGGAGGGCAGGGGCCGGGCAGAGAGCACGGAGGCAGTTTAGTGAGCGAGACTGACGGGTGCTGGTTCAGACGGACTGAGGTGTGGGCCCCAGGACACGGTGAGGGCAGCCTGCTACACCCGCCGATGCCCAAGGACCTGGGGGGCCGCAGGGTAGCGTGGACCCCTGGGGTGGGGGTGAACAGAGGAGGTCTATGGTCTGCTTTCGTTTCCACGGGATGCTCTGTTGAGTCTGTAGGGTGGGTGCAAAAGTGGGAGACTGGGCGATGAGGCGCTGTCCCCATGCAGGTGAGAGATGGTGGCAGCAGCAGGGAGGGGAGCCCCTCTGTGGCGTGGGGGGCCACCTGTGCTGGAGCCAGCCCCTCGGCTCTGCGACCAGCCAGCTGACAGAGTGCCAGCCAGAGCCAGTAGGCGTCCAAGTCCCCTTCTCAGTGGGAGAAGCCGGATCTGTGGTCACCGTGTGCTCCTCAGGGCCCCTACTGGCCAGTCTCCCCTCAGCCTGCAGTGCCCCTTCGCATTCTGGCTGGGAACTGCCTGAGGAGCTGGGAGCCAGTTCGGGGGGTGGGTGGGGGGCATGGAGGTCAGTGCTGAGTGGAGGGTGTGTGGGAACAGAAGTCCCACCTCGAGGCTGGGAAGGGAGAGCTCAGTGTATGGACCTTCAGGCAGGAAGCTCAGCATCCAGGGGCCACGTGGTCCTGACCTCACCACCAGGACTGGGAGGTGGCTGGGTTTGTAGGAGGAGCCACCCAGGGGGTGTTTGCCCCTCAGTGAGGGTCTGGGCCTTAGAGGCTGTTCCCAGCTGCAGCGGCCACTGCAGCCTCCCTCCCAGCTTTCCTACTTCCAGTCACGCAGCAGCTGGGGGGTGCAGCCCCGCCCAGCATTGTCTCAGCTTCCACCCAGGCCTCTGGGATGAGCCATATGGTTGCTTTATCTACCCTGGTAGTTTGCAGTGAGGCCCCTGGGAGAGGGGGGCTGATGGTGCTCGTGCTGGTGGACCCGCCCACCTCGGCCCACGTCACCTGCTGCCCAGAATGCAGAGCCACCAGAGCCCAGCCTGAGACCTAAGGGCCACACTGACGAGCTCTGAGGCCTCAAACATGCCACTCAACCGGTCACCTCAGTTGCTGATGTATGAAGTAGGGAGAATGACATTTAATGTTTTTAAGAAGATGAAATTGGTGACAGCCGTACGTGCTCAGTCCGGTCTCTGTAGAACTGAAGTTCCCGCCGTGTGAGGCGAGGACTCTGGGCAGCGATGACAGTGTTGTCCACTCTGACCCTGACTATGGGTTCCTAGGAACCTGAGACAACACCAGAGCGGCCGGGAGGTGCCCCTGGCCACGGTGCTGAGAGGAGGCGCCTCTGCACCCAGACATCAAAAAGCCTGGCTCTGGCCGTTTCAGGGGCAGCGAGTTTCGGGGTGTCATCTCTGTGGGCCGGGCGAGCCCGTGAGGCACATTGTGACAGCCCCCAGAAGCCATGTCCACGCCCAGCTGCAGGGGACTTGGGTGGGGAGGCTCCAGGCAGGCGTGGGCATCCCCAGTCAGAATCCCAGGGCACAGCCAGGCGAGGTGTCTAGAAGGCACCCTCGAGAGTCCTGAGTGTGTGGGCAAGGTGTGTGTGAAGGGGAACAGGACAGGCGGGTGTGTGCAGGCTCAGAGCGATGGCCAGCTCTGGGGGAGGGGCAGCCTCTGCCACAGGCTGCCAGGAAGTTGCCCTGGACACTTCCACCCGTAGTGACTTGGGCCACTGGGGGGTTCCTGGCATCTCTGGATGGGCCTGTGGGCCTGGTGTCCAAAGCGGAAGCAGTGCTGAGAGGATTGGGCCTGGCTCCCAGGGAAGAGGCCATGTTCCCACATGAGCACCTGTCGTGCTCAGTGAGCCCTGAACACACACCTCATTAGAGAGACGAGGACACGGGCCCAGGGTGGCCCCGGGCATGTTCAGCGAACTGGGACCAGTAAGGGTACAGGCATCCGGAGAGTCCAGGCCAGTCTGTGGCAACAGCTGCCTTGCCTGGTGGAGGCCTGTCATGGAATGGCACCTCTGGGCCCCGCTGTGGAGTCCTGCCCTTAGGGACGTGGGTGACTGTCCCCTGCTGGTCCAGATCACAGTCAGTTCTCTGCACACCGGAGCTCATCCACCGGGACTTGTTCATGGGTTTTGCCTTATTCTTCTTCTCTTACCCTCACCATCTTCCTCCCTCACCTCTTCTCCTTCCTCCAACCCCAATGCAGGAGGACCCAAAGTGGGAGTTCCCACGGAAGAATTTGGTTCTTGGAAAAACTCTGGGAGAAGGCGAGTTTGGAAAAGTGGTCGAGGCAACAGCCTTCCGGCTGAAAGGCAAAGCTGGGTACACGACTGTGGCCGTGAAGATGCTGAAAGGTACCTGTCCAGGCAGCACACAGGGTGGCTCTGCCACGCACACCTGTGGGAGCCCCAGGGGTAGACGAAGCCCCGACAGCACAGGAGGTGGTGCTGTGCTGGCAACGCCTCAGGGGCCTCCAGGGTTCTTTTTTTTAAAATATATTTTATTGATTTCAGAAAGGAAGGGAAAGGGAGAGAAATAGAAACATCAGTGATGAGAGAGAATCATTGATCGCCTGCCTCTTGCACACCTCCTATTGGGGATCGAGCCCAAAACTCAGGCATGTGCCTGGGACCCTTCAGTCCGCAGGCCGCCACTCTATCCACTGAGCCAAACCGGCTAGGGCCAGGGTTGTTCTTGAGTGGATGCAGCCTGGGGACCCCACCCATCATAGACGACCTGGGTCGGGTGGTTCTTGGAGAAGCAGGGCGAGGACCTTCCTCCCTTGGAAGGTTCTAGAGTGGTGTAGCTTCTATACCAATGGTTCCCAACGTGGGGCACATGCCCCACAGGGGGCAATTTGATTTTTAAGGGGGAAATTCAAGAATGAGTTATTAACTGAATTTTTTGCATTTTTTATGGTTCTAGGGTCTTCTTATACAGTAGATACATATATATTATGACATATGTATGCATTTCAGTTCTCTATTACATTTTGAAACTTGCTATTCTTTCATATTACTTCATATTATTATTATTTTTAACAATTTCTTAGTGACTTCTTCCTCAGACTTCAACTGCCCTTCTGTTATTTTCTTTTTCTCTTTCATGGATGCCATGCTCTTTGGAAGCTTATTTAGGCCAAGTGAATGGCCTTTTAGGCTTCCTCCACATGAATAGTTCACTTTTTGAATAATAAGAATTAATATGTCACAGTGGGGGCATCAGGATTTTAGAGATGCTTAGGTGGGGCATGGCCATAAAAAGGTTGGGAACCACTATTCTATACCAATGTTGGGTAAAGACCTGAGTTTTAAAAAAACTTTAAAGCTGTTTGGTGTTGAACTGCTAGCTCTTCCCGCCTCACTCTGCCCCATTCATTCCTCTCAGCTAAGTGTCTGCTGGGGCCTAGGTGGAAAGGCCACCTGAGAGGACTGGCCGCCCCAGGCTGGCCATGAGTGACCAGTTGTGCCACAGGCTTGGCTCTGAGTGGGCACACACCCAACCACACAAACCCATGTTTCTGCCATGGCTGGGCTCTGGCCCAAGTGGACTGACAAGGTCCCAGCGGCAGTGTGGTGGGCGAGACTCAGCTGGTGCACAGTTGGGGGCCACACATGCAGGGCTTCTGGATGCTTCCCCAGGCCCTCAGACTATGTCGCCCCTTACCTGAGAGAGCCCACGCCCTAAGCAGGCACAGTGAGGCCTGCCCAGGGCCTCCCATGTGTGGTACAGGGGTTCCTGATTCCTGATGCCCCATCTCCCCTCGCTTCCAGACAGGTCTGCAGCCACAGCAGTGGCCTGGGACAGTTAGGCAGTGGGCCATGGGACGCTGACCCAGAAAGACTGTTTAGCACAGCTTCTGACTCAAAATACCTCCACATGGGGCTCCCACTCCCGATGGGACCCCAAACCAGCCCTGCCCACTCAGGATGCATGCCCTCCTCCTGGCAGGAGACTTCTGTAAAATCTGTGGCCTTACCTTCCTCCAGGGCTTTGCCCCGATGTCGAGTGCTTGGTCATCAGGTGTTTGGGGACACCAGGGGGTCCCCTTTCCTTCCCAGAGGATTAATGAGGGGGTCTCTGTGCACTGCTGTCTTTGAAAGATGGTGATTGCAAGGAAGTAACTCCACTTAACACCCAGCCCAGAGCCGGGAGGCTGTCCATGGAGAGATCCTACTACTGGACGTTGCCTCATGGGGTTATTATACCCTGGAGGCAGAGGAGGTCACTGTCGACCATCCCACAGGCGGGCGGAGAGTAGCTCCAAGCTGTGGAAGTTCGAGGGAGGGTATCTGAGAAGCTAGCGGGTCTCTGCAGAAGCCTGCTGTGGGCTAATGCGACCCCGCATGGTCACAGACGGGGCTTCCAGAGGGATGGGTTTGCAGCCCTCTCTGTTGACCTGTGTTTCAGAGAACGCCTCCCCAAATGAGCTGCGGGACCTACTGTCAGAATTCAACCTCCTGAAGCAGGTCAACCACCCCAATGTCATCAAGCTGTATGGGGCCTGCAGCCAGGACGGTGAGGCCAGCCACAGGCCACAGCTGCAGGGCACAGGCCCAGCTCTGGGCTGCTGCACTCTTCTCCCTCCCCCCCCCCTCTCCTCTGGCCCCTGTTCTCTGTCCTAGAACCCCCTGTGTCAGTGAGAGGGCTGGGAGGGGCTTTCCCAAGACCGCTGGCATGAGGCCAGAGCCTGCATGCCCTCCTTCCCGTGCTGTGTGGGGCGCCCAGAGCTAGCTTGACTTTCGCCTGCCCAGGCCTGGTAGGCAGCCAGCCCACAGTCCCCTCTGCCCCCAGGGCCGCTTCTCCTCATCGTGGAATATGCCAAGTACGGCTCCCTTCGGGGCTTCCTGCGAGAGAGCCGCAAGGTGGGGCCCGGCTACGTTGGCAGCAGAGGCAGCCGCAACTCCAGCTACCTGGACAACCCGGACGAGCGGGCCCTGACCATGGGTGACCTCATCTCCTTCGCCTGGCAGATCTCACGGGGGATGCGATACCTGGCCGAGATGAAGGTGTGTGTTGCCCCAGCCCGCACCCTCACTGCCTTGGTGGGCCTGAGTTTTAGGGGTCCCTGCTATGTCTTCCTTGCAGCTCGTCCATCGGGACTTAGCAGCCAGAAACGTCCTTGTAGCCGAGGGGCGGAAGATGAAGATTTCGGACTTTGGTCTGTCCCGGGATGTGTATGAAGAGGATTCCTATGTGAAGAGGAGCAAGGTACCAGGTCTTGGGGTGTGCTGGCCTGAGACCCCGGGCGTGGTGGGGGCAGCAGGCAGGGTGCCCACAGGGTGGAGAGGATAAAGCGGATGTTTAGAGTATAAACTTCTAGCCCTCATCCCCAAATCCTTCCCTGATCTTGGGTCTCCAGAGACCCTGTGCAGGGCTGATCCCGGAGTCTGTTCCTCTCTTCCGGAGGGCCACACCCGCACCTGCCCTTCAGGGCTGGCTGCCGAGAGCCAGGTGCCAAAGCTTCTCTTGCTCTTCATCACTGTCCCTTTCGAAGGCCTCCTAATGCTGCGGAAATAGCCATCCTCTTTGCAGTGTCCCCCTCCCTTCTGCGAATGAATGAAGGTCCCTGTTTCCGTCCTATGTAACTTAGCTCTTAGGCAGAGGAGAGGGTGTGGCCATTCTATGTAGAAAGGCACGAAGCATGTCACAGGTGGAGGTTCCCTGGGACGGGAGCCTGGGAGCCTGGGTGGGTTGGGAGGCTCAAGGAGGGCCCTAGAGAGGGTCCAGAGACTTAGCATAGGGTCATCCTCGAAACAGCCAAAAAGTTCAAACACGGGCCCCCAAGAGCACAGGCTGCAGACAGCGCTGTTACAAACACGTGTCCTGGAAACAGACTTCATCAAGGACATGAATCCTAAAGGATGCTTTAAAGAAAAAGGGTTACAGTAAATGCTGCGTTGAATCCACTGCGCATCCTCCAAATCTCTGAAGTCGGTGGTCGGGGCCCTCTGGGGAGATCTGGTTCCTGGCCTGGCGCGCCTTCCTGTGGCATTGGTCATGGGCCCCTTCGTTGTGTTGCCCGCTTAGCCCCTCTCCTACAGCCTCCCTCCAGCAGACCAGACGGGCTCAGCTCACAGGCCCTTCAGGAGTCACAGCTGCCCCGACGTGCAGAACAGACGCCGCTCAGAAAAGAGTAACACACAGAGCAGCCGCACACAGCATCACCCTGAGGGTGGGAGCCCCTGTGGTCCAGGCTGTGAGGACGGTGTTTCGTTTTTGCTAGGGTTTCCGTTGTGACAGCACATCTCAGTACTGCCCAAGGGGAAGTGGAGGGGCTGCCCCCACCCTGTGGAGGGATGTGGACAGAGCCTTCCTGTTGTTGCCCTGATCCTCCAAGAAGGCCCTGTGTCACCGAGCAGAGAAGCATAAACGGTTCAAACACGGCCCCGTGAGCACAGGCTGCAGGCAGCATTGTTACAAGCGCGTGCCCCAGAAACAGCCACACTTCGTCAAGGGCGTGCATCCTAAAGGATGCTTAAAGAAAAAGGAGCCACAGTAAAGGCTGCATTAAAATCCACTGCGCACATTTTAAAATTGATTTCTGCCTCAAGACTTACCTACTGGAAAGCTTTTTGTCAAGTGGCATTGGGGTCACTTCTGGTCAAGATGGCAGAGCAGGTGCATTCTGCTCTCCTCCTCCCACTACCACATCGGCACTACAACCAAGTTACAGAACAACCACCCTTCAGAACCGCCTGAAGACTAGCTGATGAACAGAACTGTCACCAAGGGTATAAAGAAGTAGCCACGTTGAGACTGGTAGGAGGGAGGGTGGAGACAGGAAAAGGGCTGGTCCCGCGCCCATGTGTGGCAGTTACGAATTGGGAGTGATGTCTCGGCTGCAGAGGGGCCCCCTGAGGAGTGAGGGCCAGCGCTGCACCAGGCTCCCCAGCCCGGATCATTAGTGCCCGGAAGAGGCGTCCCCACAACAGCTGGCTCTGAAAATCGGCGGGGATTCTGTCCAGGTGAGACGGAGGGCTGCTGTAGACCCAGGTGTCCTCTTAAAGGGCCCGAGCACAGACTTACTTGCTCACAAACACTTCCCTGAGCTCCAGCAAAGGGACAGCAGTTCAAAAAATGGAAAAATGCCAGGGACAAAAAGGGAGGAACTGGATTATCTGGCTTCGGGCAAAGGCTGGAGGGGCAGCTCTCCCCTGGAGCAAAGTGCCTGCAGGCGCCATTGTTGCTTAGTGAGCCCTCCTCCAATCCAGCCTGCAAGTGCAGCCGGGCACAAAGTCTCCATGAGTCTCCATGAACCACTTCACCTGATGATTCTCTCACCCTGCTCGGCCGAACCTCTTTCGGAGGCTAATCCACAAGCCGTTAGCCTGGGCTCACACTGGAATTTTCTAAAATCGAAGGCCCACAAACCCCAAACAAGAAGCGTCTGGCCTTGGTGTGCTGTTCGTTAAGCAGCCCCAAGCCTGGCAGTAGTGGTAACCAGCCTTGGTTCGCAGCGTAACCCAGGAGCTTCCAGGCCCAGAACAGGCAGCTACCAACCAAAAATCACTTTGTAGACCCTACCAGGTGGTCCAGGCCAGATACAGGCAGCAGCTGACCTTGGCCTGCACTGGAGCCCCTCCCAAGAGGCTCCAAAACCAACACACCTGGTGGCTGGCTTCAGAACACTCCAGAACACCCCCCAATTGGCACTACAGACATCACACCCAAAAGGTGGACTTGGCAGGGGTCTGAGCCCCACTGCAGCAAATCTCACTCCGGGGGTCAGCCTCACACAACCGCTTGTCCACTATCATGGCCAGTCTTCACAGCCGGTCAGCATGAGGGTCAGTCCCAGCACTGACATGCCAGCAGCAGTCAAGACTCAACTACAACAGGAAGGCACACAACCCACGGAAGGGACGCCCTGAGAGCGTCCGGCTCAGGTTAACCGGGGGACTGTGCCACTGGGCCTCACAGGACACCTGCTACAGAAGACCACTCTGCCAAGACCGGGAGACATAGCAGATCCACCTGATACATAGAAACAAACACAGGAGACAGCCAAAATGAGGAGACAAAGCAACACATCCCAAATGAAACAACAAAACTCCAGAACCAAAACTAGTGCTCTACCAGATGCAGAGTTCAAAACACAGGTCATAAGGATGCTCAGTGAGCTTGGGGGAGGAATAGATAGTCTCAGTGAGAACTTCAACAAAGAGATAGGAAACAAAAAAGGAGATAGAAATCATAAAAAGAACTGGTCAGAAATGGAGAATGCAATAACTGAAATTAATGCATTAGATGGAATCAACTGTGGATTAGCTGAAGCAGAGGATCGCATCAGTCATTTGGAAGACAAGGTAGCAGAAAGCACCCAATCAGAGCACCCAAAGAAAGAAAGAATCCAAAACTCCAAAACAATGAGAACAGTTCAAGGGATTTGTTAGGTCTGACCGACCCCAGCACCTGTGCAGTGAGGGGTACTCTTCCAGGGCACTGGCATAAAACGAGGCAAAAACCAGCCTCGAGGCCCATAAACAGATTCCTTCCTCGACGCTGCCCAGAAGAGCAGTTAGTGTGTTGGTTTCCATCAGAACTCCCAAGATAGAAGTGCTGGTTTCCCCAAGTCCTTCATCCTCAGACATCAGGGCAGATCTTGCTGGATGGTGTTCTTGGTTCACCAGCTGGGCAGCACCACCTGGGGCACCCCAGAGCTCCCCAGAGGTGGCCGTAGGGGACCTAGCGTGGGCTTGGTATCAATTCC
The DNA here is from genome assembly GCF_000147115.1 of Myotis lucifugus. Classification (NCBI taxonomy): domain Eukaryota; kingdom Metazoa; phylum Chordata; class Mammalia; order Chiroptera; family Vespertilionidae; genus Myotis; species Myotis lucifugus. The sequence continues at coordinate 482,140 of NW_005871391.1, forward strand.
TTGGGTTCCTTCTCAGCAGAAATGTGGTGCTTGACAAGCAGGCCTGTGTATCTGTGGGCAAGCCAGCTGACTCCCACTGGCATCTCAGCTGTGCCCAGGAGGGCCAGGCTAGACCCCGGCCCTCTGAAGCTGCGTGCCAGTTCTGTACCGGGAGCATTCTGGTGTCATTACTCAGCATCCCCCAGAGCTGGAAGTGCCTGAGACAGGGCCACGCCCTCCTGCACACTCCCCTCCAGTTCCCAGCAACGTTAATGCCCTTCTTTCGCTCCCTCTTTAGGGCCGGATTCCAGTCAAATGGATGGCAATTGAGTCCCTGTTTGATCATATCTACACCACCCAGAGTGATGTGTAAGTGTGGGTGTGCCTTCCTGGGTTACGTGTGAAGGGGACTATGCCCCCTGCGTGGGCAGCCAGCCTGGAACAACGCTGGCCCTGAGTGCTATCAACTTGTGCCAAGCATCAGCGGTGACTCCCCAGCCTGAGGGAGCTTCGTGCCTTCATTTAGCCAGTGCCCGGGGCCCAGGCAGTAGTTTTGAAAGCAGCAATAACATCCATGAGAGCAGTGAGCAGTGGCTGCACATCCCCGTGGCCTTCCCCCTCTCCCCTCCCTCCTGTGGGCGTCTCAGTGACACACAGGCCAGCCCAACAGTTCCCTCCTGTGGGCCTGAGCAGGGTGGTTCCCACCCACAGGTGGGCATGGCCTCCAGTAAGTTCAGTGTGCCCCAGACTGCTCAAAGGCGAGAACCAAACTCAGTCTTCCAGTCAAATTACAGACGGGATAGTTTTCAAAGACACAGCACTCGTTTTGTCTAAGTGCTCTGTCACCTAGACGTGCGCCTCTTGAACAGCGTGGGCTGTTCTTACGGTTTTAAACAACTGCTTCCTGATTGGGAAGTTGAGCATAAGACAACTGGGAAATTGAAAGTAAAGCATGGAGAGACTGAGTCAGGAGGACCTCACCGGCCCCGAGTGACCACTGGCTCACAGCGCGGCCTCTGAGGTGTGCAGGTGTTTGCTTCCCATCTCTGTGAGTGGGCTCATGTGGTAATGCTGTTTGGTGATACGATTCTGTTCCCGCTTTACAGTAAATTCTCCCTGGCAGTTAAGTGTTTTCTTATAGCCGTGCTTTTTTTCTTTCTAAGACTTAGGAGAATTCCAAGCACACAGAGAAGGTGGAGGAAGTATGCCGGGAACCTGGGCCCGTGGCCTGGGTCAAGCCTGCATTTTGCTGCACTTGCTGGGTGGCTCTGGGCCATCTCTGATGCCTCAGTGACCCATTGCCTGGGCTCCCAGTGCCCCCGTGGGTGTGGGGCCTGAGCTGGGAAGCCTCGCAGCAGCAGGGACGGGGCAGGCTATCCCCACTCCATCCTGCATCCATTGGTGCCATGGGGCCCAGGCTGAGACCTGCTCTCTGCAGGTGCAGAGGGGGCTCTGGGCTGGTGGGCCAGCAGCTGCTGGGGGGACAGATGTCTGAGCTCCCCAGCGGGCAGGGCAGGCGTGGCACAGCCACTCACTGGTTGTCTTGCTTCCCGTAGGTGGTCCTTTGGTGTCCTGCTGTGGGAGATTGTGACCCTGGGGGGCAACCCCTACCCTGGGATTCCTCCTGAGCGGCTCTTCAACCTTCTGAAGACGGGCTACCGGATGGAGAGGCCTGACAACTGCAGCGAGGAGATGTGAGCAGGCTTTGCTTCGGCCCCGCCTCCCTCACACAGGCATGGGGTTTGGGCGGGGCAGACCACAGGCACTCTTCCTCCTCTCCTAGCAGCCCTGGGCGCCAGTCTGCGGTGAGCTGGGGGGTGGGTAGTGACAAGCAGAGCATGACAGGGCAGAAGTCACAGAACCCACCTCAGGCATGGCAGCAGATGCTGAGGATCCAACTCCACTGGGGCTGGGTGGGCTTCCTGGGGGGAACTACAAGGATGAGGGGGAGCAGAGCCCGCAGAGGGGTATGGGAAGGATGAGATCAGTCTAAGCAGCTGAGCCCAAAGCCAGACACCAGTGCCTGCAGGTCACTTGGAGAGGGGCAGGTAGTTCAGACTGTCCCATGGGGCACATATTGGGGAGTGCCCAAGTGGAGGTGCCAAGGGTAGGCAGGGGGTCGGCCAGCAGCGTCCAGACGTCAGCCCAAGCACCAGCCTTCATGCACGGAGGTCCTCAGGTGACTCCCACAGCACGGGTGGAGATCACATGAGAAAGGAGTTGTCTGCGTGCAGACACAGGCCGGTATGTTTATTCCACAAAGTCCGCGTGCACATGCCACGTGCCCAGCCCGGGGCTAAAAGAGTGAGTGGCACCACCTCCCTCCAGCCCGGGCTGGCAGCCAGCTGGCCCAGCACTCCACACACGGCAGCCCCGGGGGCCTTGTGGCTGTGGTTTCAAGGAGGTGGTAAAGGTGTAAGGCAGAGGTGTGAGTGGCTGGTTGGCAGCCCTTTCTGTGTGTCTCCACATCTAGTTCAACCTTCAGAAGAGTCTGAAGGGCTGGCATTGCCCACTCAGCCACCATAGTGGGCACGGTTCACTAGCTACCAGTGTCTTTGAAAGGACTTGAAAACAAATCTCCCTCAAGGGAAAGGAAGCTTACAGTGCTGGGCTCCCTGAGCCCCGATGACCCCTCACCCTGGCCCAGCTCAGAAGGATGTCAATGATGCAGAAACTGCTTGGGGCTCAGGAACAGCCCCCCAGGCCCCCGGCACTGTGCTGGGTGTGGTGGCTATGACAGCTGGTCCTTGCTGGGTCATAGCTGCCCGTCTGCTCTTCCCACCAGGTACAGCCTGATGCTGCAGTGCTGGAAGCAGGAGCCAGACAAGAGGCCAGTGTTTGCCGACATCAGCAAAGACCTGGAGAAGATGATGGTTAAGAGAAGGGTGAGTACCTAGAGCAGATGCCTAGTGTGGGCCACCAACGGGCTGGACGTGGCAGAGGGAGGTGGGAGGTGGGGGTTGGGGGGAGGGGTTCCAGCCCCAAAGCAGGTCCCCGGAGGTTCCTGTGCAGGGGCAGAGTGAGGCTATGCAGGGGAGAGGCCTTGCTGACCACGGAGGGCACCAGGTCCCTTGGGTTTCTTTTCAAATCATGAAGACACCAAGATTTTTAGCATGATCCTTGGAAGAGCTCTCAAAAGACAGGTGTCTGAGAGGAATATTCCAAAGCCAAACAAAATCACAGGAAAAAGTTGACATGAGTGTCCTCAATCCAGATGTTCGGAGGGGCTGGCTGAGGGACGGACTAGGGTGTAGCACACCAGCCCCCCTAAAGGACCCCTGTTGTAGCCGCATGTGACCTGTAGGGAAATGAATTCCAGTGTGTCAGGTCTTCTGAGTTTTAAGGGATTTTTATGCTACGTTTCCCAGTTTTTAATGTTGGCAACTCAATTACATTTTCAAAAGCTCAGTGTAGGCCAAACAAAACAGATCTGAGAGGCCACATTCAGCCCGGTGCCTTCAGTTTAAACTCTGTAGGAAAATGAGAAAGTCAACAAAGTTTCAACTAATATTTATGGAGCAATGGCTGTGTGCCCTGTTCCACCTTAGATCATGGAAATGCAAGTAAACAAACACGCACAGACCCTGCCCTCGTGGTGTTTACATCAACGTTCATCCTCACATGTACACGTTCACCAACAGTTGTAATTTCTTCAGACAGGAAAAGCAAGATGCATGGTCGAGGCCATTTGTAGTGAAACCTAGCATCAGTGTATCACTTGAGCAAAGCCTCCAATCCCGTTAACGCAGGGTCCCCCTAAACAAGTGACAGCTGATGCTGAGGCGGCCTTCCTGGGACAGCGCTGAGAAGCAGGCAGGAAAGCGCTGGGGCTGTTCTCCACACGTTTCAGCAGGGCGGTGCTGCACGCTGCTTAGATAGGACCAGAACAATAATGGAGGACATTTCTGCCCCCCAGGAGGCGACTTTCTATCGGGGGGCAGTGAGGACTATGGGACAGGGCCAGGTGATGCAGCTGCTGGGGGACCTCAGAGCTGGCAATCTGGTGAGGGCTCAGGTCTCCTGGAGAAGCCAGTAGACTGGCATCGGATGGGACAAGGCCAGGGCTTCTGCCCAGGGGTGTGTCCCTCGTGGCACATGTGGGGGGAGTGGTGACCAGCCATCTCTCTGTTCCAGGACTACTTGGATCTGGCCGCGTCCACCCCGTCCGACTCCCTGCTTTACGATGACGGCCTCTCGGAAGAGGAGATGCCCCTGGTGGACTGTAATAATGCTCCCCTCCCTCGAACCCTCCCCTCCACGTGGATTGAAAACAAACTCTATGGTAGAATTTCACATGCATTTACTAGATTCTAGCGACTCTGTTCCTCTCTGCACTATCCTTACTCTCTGGAATGCTTTTTAAAGAGTCTCTCTGGTCTGAATGAAACCAAAGTCCACTCTGAACCTTTTTATTTGTAATGTCTGAGTTTGCATCCGTTGACATTCAGGCATTTTTGCAACTATGTTTTTTTAAAGGATGTGAAAATAAGTGTAATTACTATTCTGCCCAGCAATTTAAGATGATAAAGAAAGAGCGCAGGGCAGAACACTCAGGGGACGTTGAGACTATGAGGAATAAGTCATTTCTGGGGTGGGCATCAAGTCACAGTACTTGTAATTTAACTACTGGAACACACTTACCCAAACTGGGGAGGTGTTTGAGAAAGGAGGAGCCAGCAGCACGCGCCTGCACGGAGCGCAGCCAGTGGCCCCAGACCCTGTCTGGGTGGGCGGGGTGCCCAGCCACAGGCCAGCACCGGGGAGGGCACACGCAGGCAGCTGTTTTCACATCCTTTGCGTTACCCACTGTCATGACGGCTGTCACTTATGAAGTCAGCGCTGAAAGCTAGAGCAGATGCTTCTGGAAGAACGTAGTCTGTGGTGCTGTGGTCTCGCAATGGACAGTAAATACGGTTCTTGCCAAAACTCCTTCTTTTGTCTTCAATTAAATACTTGAAATTTTTCCTGTTTTCTAACCTCATCATTGATTGTTTTTGAAATCTTGGCGTTTCAAGCATTTCTCAGCTGAGTGTGTCCCCTCTGCATGCCTCCTGAGTCACTCGATTCCTCGCTGGCTTGGGGTCTGGTGCTACGTGCCTCTGTCCTGGCGCCGCTGTGGGCTCCCCTGTGTGCACTCTTGATCTGGAAGACCCTCTCCCCCAGGCTAGACTTGGGGGGAAGACAGGCTTTCCGTCCGAGAACTTTCTATGGAAGCTGCCCGCTGCCGTAAGCCACTGAGCACAGTGATGAGCTGATGCTTCCTGCTGCCTTAGAAAACGAGCTAAAGAGGTCGGCAAATATATGTCAGATCTGAGAGTGAAATTTATAAAAGTCAAAACTGGCCGCGTCTGGCCAGTTACCAAGACAGCTCGTGATAGTTCCCCAGAGCACGTGCTTTGCAAACCTGGAGCAGGAGACCATTCGTGTAATTGGCACAGAAACCAGAGTGTGGTTGGAACCTCACAGGGAGTTTTGCCAAGCCCTTACTGTCTGCACATGAAGCGTGGGTTCTTCAGTGCAGAGCAAATGATCTGTTTTCATTTTTAGGCATGTCAGACCCGAACTGGCCTGAGGAGAGTCCTGTACCACTCACGAGAGCCGATGGCACTAGCACTGGGTGTCCACGCTATGCCAATGATAGTGTATATGCTAACTGGATGGTTTCACCCTCAGCGGCACAATTAACGGACTCGTTTGATAGTTAACATTTCTTTGTGAAAGGTAATGGACTCACAAGGAGAGGACATTTGCCGAGATGGTCCACCGGCCCCTCACTGTGCCCTTGCCGCTGGCTGGCGGCTTTTCCCTCCCAGCAGACGCCGTGCACTGGATGGGAGTCCCGGTCCCGTGTGTAGGTCCCTCCTCCTCTGCAGCCCTCGGCAGCGCCGGTGCTGGTCTGTGTTCATCAGGGATCACCGTGCTCTGTGCTCACACGTTCGGGTCCCTCACTCACTACCTGATCTGTTTGATTCTCCTGGTTGCCACCCAACAAGGCAACGAGATGTAAACATGAAGCACACGCTCCCCACCCCCAATTACCCCCCACAAAGGCAGCAAAGACAAAACTGGCCCAAAGGACCTGACGGTGTTGAGAATGGGAGCCTGGCAAGGCCGAGTGTTGGTGTCAAAACCTGCCGGGGCTGGCGTGGGAGAAGGGGTCTTGACACAGCCCTGGGCTCAGGATTTGGGATCCTGAGGATTTTTTTTTAATTAAAAGAAAACGTTTTCTTAGGAAGACATTTGATTTTTTTATCATGATTAAAATGATTCTTAGATTAGCACAATGGAGAGATTTGATGCCATATTTGCTGTGTAGACAGGCGGTGTCGGGAGAGAGCTCACAGACACGTTTGCCCCGTCACTGGTCACTTCCTGGTCTAGAACAGTATGAAGGAAGGGGTGGGGTGCTTGTGGAGTGGCCTCTAGTCCAGGCAGAGAGGTGGCAGCTGGGAGTCCACCCCAGCCTTCCATCCACTTCATGCCCAGCACCAGAAAGCAGTGGTTCATCTCACACCTCAGGAGTGGGCAGAGCTGGTGCTCAGCGTACAAGGGCCTGTTCAGCTAGTTATGTTAGAAGTAGCATTGACAATGACCAAGGACCGCCTCGCCTCTGATTTCTGTTCTGATGTGGAAAAGACAGTGTTCTGGCTCTTATAGAGCTTGTGTGGGAAAGTACGTGTATCCCCTCTTCCTGTGTGTGCACTTGATGCTGCTATAGCAAGACATTTTTGTTTCTTAGATTCTGACCATGACTCATAAGCTTGTCATTCTTCTCTGCCTGTTTGTGGTCACAGACACCGCGCTCCTCCCAGCTTGGGGGGAGGGGGAGCTTTTGGAAAGTCCTGGTGGCTCTTCTGTTTGTCTCAGCACAACTTCCCAGGGGAGGATCGGTTACCAAACACTGCCTGGCCTTCGGATGGAAAGCAGCGGGGAGGGACGTACCTGTAGGTTTATTACAAGACTGTGTTTTAGAGGCATTGCATAAAAACCGTAACATCAACAGCATTTTTGTGGCCAAGAAGGCTCGGCTGAGTATGTGTTGGAGCCTCGTGGTGTGCGCTGGGTACACACCCGGAGAAAGCTGGAAAAACACTTACTGGAGACTAACACGGCTGTAGCTGGAGCCATGTTTCAGATGCCCTATTAGTTCTTTTACCAATATCTCGTTGGGAGTTTATGGTTTCAGACGTACTTAATGTTAGTCTTATTAACTAAGGGTTCACTTTCAGATTATTAAAAATGCCTACTCAGTGAGTTGCTGTAGCAGGTTTGTTAGCAGGGTGAGGACTCCGAGCCCAAGTGGCTGACCCAGTGATGGGGAATTAACCCTTGACTAATAACCTAATTGTCTAGTCCTGAGTTATAAAAGTACTCGTGCCTACTAGTCCTCTCAGAATTTTCATGCATATATGCAGAAGTTACTAAGTATTTAAGTGTTACTGAGTATTAAGTAGCAATCTGTCAGTTATGAAAATTTGTAAAATCTATTTATGAAAGGTTATTAAAACCATACCGTGTTCATTTGTTTTTGTAAATCAAGGTGACTAAGAAAATAATTTTAGTTATGTAAATAAAATCATATATCATAAAATGTGTAAACTTCTTTCCTCTATTTAACTGCCTGATTGGAAACATCAGGTTTTTATTTGGAAGTTGCAGTGCGAGGATTAAAATGTCACAGGGGAATCTGTGGGGGTAGCCACTGGGGAGCTCACCGCGGTGGAAGGTCAGGAGGCTCTGGGTGGTCTTAGGGACTTGTCTTGCACAATATGTAGGTGAACAGGCACATTGACAGTAACTTGAAAATTCAGCCAGTCCCGCTATTCAAAGAATCCCTGCCTTCAGGTTTCCTGCCCAAGAACAGAGCAGCAGCCAAGGCCACGTTCAGGTGTTTATGGTTCCCTGGCAATGCACTTGCCCCTTGTTTCTTGAAGCTGGAGTTGGACAGTTGTGGGAGAGAGGATATAAAATGCATAGTCATGACTGAAAGTCCATTGGAAGTTGGAGGGAAAATTATGCCCGAAGCACTGTGAAGTTTAAGATACCGAGTGCTTCTGTTTCCATCCTCCCGTTGGACTGTGCAGAAATTCTCTGAGCTCCTCCTCAAAGTTCCTGGCAACGAGTGGGTCAGTCGGCAAACACGAGTTGTTGCCACCATAAATCTCACGTGTGGTTGCCGAGGGCCTGTGTCACTTCCTGGGTCAGGCGTGTGCACACGGACTCCCTGTGCCTTACCCGGGGGCTGCCCACGCCCCGGGCACTGCAGCTGCTCGCCCCAGTGCCTGCGTCTGCTCTCAGTTTCCTCTTTAATCTGGACTACAGGGACTGGAAATAAACCTAATTTCTAGGGCTCCGTTCTTTGTACAGCCTTTACCTCTGCATGTTTAGAAACCCATGACAAGGAAAGTGAATACTAACATACTAAACGCCCCTCTACGTGACCATAGGAGTTTCTGTCTGGTTTATTTTTTCATTTGTCTCTGGTTTATTTTTCTTAAAAAGCACATTCTCCGCCAGCCTCCACAAACAATCCCTTCCCACCACAAGGCCAGCTTATTTGGCTGCAAATGTTGAGTACAATGTCTAGGAAAAGGACTTGGACAAATACTTTACACATAGAAGAAAATTTGAAGGAAAAGCACAATTTCTTGCAGTATAATCCCCCCACACACACACACACACATACACACACAGTAAATGGCTTTCTCTCCTTCCTCCAACATACACACACAAAGGGTATTTAGTTGGTGGTGTTTAGGGTGGTTCTGGGAAATGCTTAAACTCTATGGCCCTGGGAGATGCAGTGAGAGTGGATCTGCAGGTGCAGCATGGGGTGCATCTCAGCATACAGGCACGTGTGGAGTTTACCCTCTGCTCCTGGGCCATTACATACAGAAGTGCCCCGCCACTGATCCTGCCTGCCCTGTCCCCATCCCTTCTCCAACGCTGCAGCCTGGATGGCCTGTTAGAACTGTGTAGAGTCCCCCACCTCTTTCGGAAGCTAGGACTCCCACGAAGGATTATCTTAGCTGAGATGATACGAAAACAGAACCTGTAGGTAGAGAAGTTTGCGATCTGAGACACGCTACCCTGTCCTGCGGCTGAGGCTGGGTGGGTGGTTGTCTAACAGCTGGGAGAATAAGCTTCACTCCTCAAGTTAATGGGGCACACACTGCGAACACCCAAAAGAAAGCAAGGTTAATCTTTGTGACTCAGGTTTCGATTGCCCTGTCAAGTGACAAGATACTTTTTTTTTCCTAATATATTTTATTGATTTTTTTACAGAGAGGAAGGGAGAGGGATAGAGAGTTAGAAACATCGATGAGAGAGAAACATCGATCAGCTGCCTCCTGCACACTCCCCACTGGGGATGTGCCCGCAACCAAGGCACATGCCCTTGACCGGAATCGAACCTGGGACCCTTCAGTTCACAGGCCGACGCTCTATTCGCTGAGCCAAACCGGTTAGGGTATGACAAGATACTTTTGCAGATGTTTCTGACGTGTTAAAACACAGGACCTGGCCAACCAAGATCTCTCAGCGGGAGCCCAGGCAAGATAACATGACAGGGAGACCATTTGGCTGCAGGCTGCAGGGACGTGGACATGCTGGGCCAGGCAGCATGAAGAGAGCAATGATCTGAGACTACTCCCACCACTGTGACTTCAAGACTTCTGTCCCACGCCAGGAAAGACCATAATCCTGCATCCCTTCCGATGACAAGGAACAATTCAAGTTCAAAATGTGGGCAGGCAAGGTAAGAAAAGTGCGTTCTAGAACTGAAAATATAAAAAGAAAAAAATTTATTTTTTGAGAAGGAAGTCATTTGATGCTTCAATACAAACAATATTTACCATGCACCACACTGTCAAGTTCTTGAATAAAAATGCATAGTCCATTTGAAATGTCCACGTTTTTATTGATCTTTGTTAATTTGTAAATAGCACCAAAGTAAACCATATTTTTTTGGCTGCTCTTGTTTCTCACCTGCCCCCACCCCCAGTCCCTTTCTGCACTTATCATTTCCCCACCGAGGAAAGTCATTCCTGTGGGTTGAGAAGGGCCTAGCTCAGGAGAAGGAAGAGCATAAAGCTGCCTCTTGCTACCTGAGGTGAGGGACTGTGTCCAGAGGCTGCAGGGAGCCCATACAGTGCCTGCCTCACAGCCCCTGGCTTGGGGGCTCTTCTCACCAAGGTCATGGGACTTGCTCCATGCTTGTGCCTTTCTTCAGAGAGTTTTAAAGACCTTGACATTTTTCCTGAAGGCTCTGTGGCCACAGGGCCTGAGAGGCCAGGAACACCCAAAGGGCTTGGGAGACTTCATGAATGTCTGGGGGTGAGGGGGATGATTATAGGAAATGATTTTTAAGACTAGGAATAATACAGAGGAGGGGAAGATTCTGGTCTCTCTCAAGACAGTCATTAAAAGTATTGTGGGAGAAAGTTGTATTTTTAAAGATGATCTCTAATCCTTAGCTTTGTAGAAATAAAGACCACCCAAGTGAGAACAAGCAGAGCTACTTATTCTGAACTTGCTCTAGCAGGGGACTCCACTCTGATTTTGGCAGGCACTCAAGGCAGGCAGAGGAGTCCGTGGAAACAAAAGGAGGTGGGGAGGCCTCAGGTGGGCTGTCATCAGAGGGGGTTGGCATGGCAAAGCGGGAGGCTTTCACTAGAAGCAGGGCATGTCATGTGACTCACCTGGGGAACATATTTGGCTTTCTTAGGCTGGTTTTGAGTTGGAAATGGGAGCACAAAGTAGAGAAGCTAGCAGTCATTGACCAAGTCTTGATTATTCCGGGCTGGTTACTGCAAAGGTTGTGGGTTAGAGTTCTTTGGTTATATGTGGTCTAGCCATTGTCTGTTTGCGTATTCTGTCTCTCAGTTCCCAAATTTGGTCTTTTTTTTTTTTTTTTTTTTTGCTTGTAGGTTGAAAATTTCAAGGAAGTCCAATGGGGAGAAAATGATGACATTTGTAATACTTTCAACAGTAAAGATAAACTTAAAAAAGAAAAATTCAAGGAAGTAAAAAATCCAGATCTTCACCACTTTAAGATTGATTATTCAGTCATCTCCATGGTCAACATCATGAAGTCTTCTTGATCTTTCTGTTATATCATCACAGTGATCATCTGACAAGAGAGTGGCTGTGCAGAAGCATTTCAGACCCTGGATAGAATGCCATAAACCAATATCATGATCACTATGACAACAACAAGAACAATTAATAATCCCTGTACCGTCCTTTGAACCAAGAACTCCAACCCAAGCCAAGAACAAGTCCTATATAGGCCATAAAGATCCACTTTAGAGAGCCAAGTAGCTTCATCATATCTCCTGTTCCACCTTCCTGGTTTCGAGGATCCAAGTATTGTATTAGGAATGGCACAGACCATGACTAACCAACAAGAAATCTAGAGCAATATCCATCATTGTCATGCCAAACAGTTGGGATTGATCTGTATTCCATCTAGGGAAGAGATGGTACCACTAATGACTTTTTCCAGAGTTAGTGATAAGTTTCTTATAATTATTCTACTAGAGGCCCAGTGCATGATGTTCATGCACTGGGGGTGGGGGGGTCCCCTCAGCCCAGCCTGTGCCTGCTCACAGTCCGGGACCTTTGGGGGATGTATGCCTGCCGGCTTAGGCCTGGGGAGCAGGCCTAAGCCGGCAGGCGGACATCCCCCGAGGCACCCTTAGTGCCACGGCAGAGGCGGGAGAGGCTCCCGTACCACCGCTGTGTTCACCAGCCATGAGCCCAGGTTCTGGCTGAGCGCGCTCCCCCTGTGGGAACGCACTTACCACCAGGGGGCAGCTCCTGCATTGAGCGTCTGTCCCCTGGTGGTCAGTGTGCATCATAGTGGCCGGTCGTTCCGCTGTTCAGTCGATTTGCATATTAGCCTTTTATTATACAGGATATGTATAATTCCCACCAATGGAAATCTGCTAAGCAATGAGCAAGTAATCCCCCCAGGAAGAGTACTGAATAATTAAGGGTGACTTCCTTTTGGAGCTTGTGTCTGAATCAGAATTTTCAGCCTTGATGATTTATAGAATTAGGACTTCTGTGTACAGACAAGTTTTGAAATGCTATTCCTACATGCATGAGATGTTAGTCTGAAGCAAACAGAACCAGGCATCCTAACCACTAAAGATATCTGGCAGGGACACATGGAGATCTAGGGGGGAAATCTGTTCATGACAAAAGGCCAGAGCCAGACCTTACATCAGCTGGTTACATGTTTGGACCCTATAGTGGTATCTTATAGGAAACAAGTATTTGGCTCATCACCCTCTGAAGGTTGTTGAATTTAAATTTAGGGTGTGATTGGTAGACTCTAACAATTGATTCTTTTTCTGGGAAAGCAGGATACTAGCAAAGTCACAGGTTAACTTGTTTAAAGTAATTTGTTCATGATACTGCAAATGGATCTTCAATGAGACTGGAATTTCCCAGAGGTTTTCATTGTGGACGTTTGGTGATTGGTAAGATTTGGTGGATGGCAATTGGTAAGATTTAAGGCAGTGCGTACTGTTTGGGATAATCTAACAATACCATTAGGATTAGAGTTAGTATATTCTGACCTAACAATTACATAAAGAGGAGAAATGAGAGGAAAAGGCCAGTTATTGGTAAATGACAACCCGGGATCTATCGGAAATAGAAAGAATGGTTACATGCAAACATAAAAACAAAAAACACACAGAAATTAGACAGGGCCCTGACTGGTTTGGCTCAGTGGATAGAGCGTCGGCCTGCAGACTGAAGGGTCCCGGGTTCGATTCCGGTCAAGGGCATGTACCTTGGTTGCGGGCACATCCCCAATAGGAGGTGTACAAGAGGCAGCTGATCAATGTTTCTCTCTCATCGATGTTTCTAACTCTCTATCCCTCTCCCTTCCTCTCTGTAAAAAATCAATAAAATATATTTTTTTAAAAAAGAAAAGAAAAAGAAATTAGACCGGGATCTTGGGTAGAAGTTGTCCACAAACCTAGATCATGTGCTAATTCTACAAGTCTTGAGTTAACTATCTGCTTCTGAAGATTGGTTGCTTTTAGAAGATCTCTGAGAATCCTCAGTTTGAAGTCGCCTTTTGGAGTAGCCTTCCAATTGTGTGGAATTCCAGATTTCTTCTTTAGTTGTAAGCATGAACCCAGGGACAGATGCCATAAAGTTTCATTTCTGTGACACATGCAACTCTAAAACATATTCAAATCCCATGGAGGGTGGAAACTAGATAAAACCCATCTGAAGATGTTCAAAGGGCCCTTGAGATTCTGGTTCCTGACCATGTCCCACTTTTATAGTTCTTCCTGGATTATGTTATTGACGGGTGACACATGACCCAAAGATAACCTCTGGTCTCTTTAAAGCTTCTCTTCCAGTGTTGATTTAAGCTAGTAATCAATTTATACCCTATGAGTAGTTTGGGGGAGAAATTTAGCTAATATCCATTTGCACTCCTCTGATGCTACCAAGCAACTATCTTGGGAGCACCAGTCAGATTCTTCCCACTCTTCCTTTTCAGAATCAGGGACTAAACATTGGTATTTTATAATGGTGTCTTTCAGTCCCTGCAGAGATTTATCCTTGGAGGGTTTGGATTTGGTCATGACCTTGGTTAAGACCTTATTTGTCAGGATAATCTGTTAGAACATTTCCTTTTAGCTTCAACATTATCTCTTTTTGCAGCCAACTCTCTAGGAAATAGAGTGCATCTAAAAGTTGCTTAACTTCCTATCCATTTTGGTCAGAGATTTAAAATCCCAAAATCATGTACTACTACAAAAGCATCTCTGGCTATCTGTATATATGCTTACTGTCTATTCTTTGTTTAGTTGACAAGTGCTAAAAAATTCAATAGGTTCTGCCATCTGGGCTGATTTTACTTCAGATAAGAGGACTAGATTCTAAAAGAGACCTTAACACTTGGGTTGCGGGTGAATTTCCCGCCAAAATATAAGATGGCGCGTTAAAATGCCTATATCTTTTGAAGTATGGGTTCGATTGAAATGAAATATTTGGTAATACGCAGTTACAATCGGCCCGAGTTTACACGTTTCCCGCACTCCACCGCAAATCTATATGAACCGAGTTTAAGACGGCTCCCGCGGAGTACGCGCAATTCACGCGAGCCGACTTAACTCGTTTCCCGCAACCCAATTAAGTTAGTGAAAATGTATGCTGTTTGATAACTTCCAGCTTTAGTTTTGAGGTATCAACAAACAATATTAGGTAAGGATTCTCAATGGGAGACTAATAAATCTGAGTGAGGTACAGAGAGTTCCCTAATTATCTGAGGTTAGATCATCACAAGGCTCCCCTCCTTCCACTAGCAGGATTCAGGGTATTGTGGCAGTGAATAATAATAGAAGGAGAGCAATAGAATTTCATAAGAGGTTAATCAACTGGCTAATAAGTGCTGAGTTCTCAGTTGGTAGTAATGTCTGTCCTGCAGGCAGAACCATGAGGCCAAGTAGAAAGCCTAAAATGAGCCCAGCAGAAGCATTAAGTAATTTTGCTGCAGATCACAGGGAGGATAAGTCTTTGCATGTGGTCAAGGGAAGGCTATAGTACTAATAACCTATAGGTTTTTGGATGGTTCCCACGAACCTCCAAGGGCAGCTTGAGATTGCTCATACACAAATAGACAAAATGGCTCTAGTTGTTATGGATGATTAGGGAAGGGGGCTATTGAGAAGCTGTCTTCAGGTTCCAGAAGTCCTGATCAGGTTGGGCTCTCAGAGAAGAGAACCAATTTCTGAGAACTTAGTCAATTCATAACAAGGTATCAGAGCACCTAAACATATAAAGCAAATACTGAAGGATATAAAAGGAGAGATCAACAGTAATAGAGTCATAGTAAGAGCCTTTAACAGCCCCATTGATATAAATGGCTATATCTTCCAGTCACAAAATCAACAAGGAAATGGTGGCCTTAAGTGACAAATTAGACCAAATTAATTTAATTGATATTTTTAGAGCATTTCACCCCAAAGCTGCAGAATATACATTCTTTTCTTTCATTTTTTTTTAATAAGTGAAAAAAAATCTCAGGTTTAAAAGTAAAGTATGAGAAGTCAAAGTCAGTGAAATTTTATTTATACAAAATAAAAATATTTTATTTATTTTTCAATCTTTATTGTTAAAAGTATTAATATGTCCCCTTTTTCCCCCTATTGACTCCCTCCAGCCTGCCCTCCCCCCAACCCCAGGCCTTCACCACCCTATTGTCTGTGTCCTTGGGTTATGCAGATATGAATACAAATTCTTTGGTTGATCACCTCCCACCCAAAACCCTCCCCCCATCTTCACTCCGAGACTCCACACTCTGTTCCATGCTTCCATGTCTCTGGATCCACTCCATTCATCAATTTATTTTGTTAATTATTAGATTCCATATATGAGTGAGATCATGTGATACTTGTCTTTCTCTGACTAACTTATTTCACTTAGCATGATACTCTTCCGGTACCTTTATGCTCTCTCAAGGGGTAAGATATTCTTCTTTTTTACTGCTGCATAGTATTCCATGGTATAAATGTACCACAGCTTTTTTATCCATTTCTCTACTGATGGGCACTTGGGCTGTTTCCAGATCTCAGCTATTGTAAATTGTGCTATGAACATGGGGGGGTGCATACATTCCTTTTGATTGCTGTTTTGGGCTTCTTCTAGGCTATATTCCTAGAAGTGGTATCACTGGGTCAAAGGCAGATCCATATTTAATTTTTTGAGGAAACTCCATACTGTTTTTCATAATGGCTCCAACCAGTCTGCATTCCCACCAGCAGCGTGCTAGGGTTCCCTTTTCTCCACATCCTCGCCAGCACTGGTCATTTGTTAATGGTACCCATTCTGACAGGTGTGAGGTAATACCTTATTGTCGTTTTAATTTGCATCTCTCCAATGATTAGTGACTTAGAGCATTTTTTCATATGTATTTTGGCCATCTGTATGTCCACTTTGCAGAAATGTCTATATAGGTCCTTTCCCCATTTTTAGATTGCATTGTTTGTGCTATGCCATCCTGTATTTTTGACTGTTCTTTTTCATATTTACTATATCTTTTTTTAAAAAATATATTTTATTGATTTTTTACAGAGAGGAAAAATATATTTTATTGATTTTTTACAGAGAGGAAGGGAAAGGGATAGAGGGTCAGAAATATCGATGAGAGAGAAACATTGATCAGCTGCCTCCTGCACACCCCCTACTGGGGATGTGCCCACAACTAAGGTACATGCCCTTGACTGGAATCGAACCTGGGACCCTTCAGTCCGCAGGCTGATGCTCTATCCACTGAGCCAAACCAGTCAGGGCTTCTTTTTTTTTTTTAATATATTTTATTGATTTTTTACAGAGAGGAAGAGAGAGGGATAGAGAGTTAGAAACATCGATGAGAGAGAAACATTGATCAGCTGCCTCCTGCGCACCCGCTACTGAGGATGTGCCCACAACCAAGGTACATGCCCTTGGCTGGAATCAAACCTGGGACCATTCAGTCCGCAGGCCAACGCTCTATCCACTGAGCCAAACCAGTTAGGGCTATATCTTTTCTCATGCTGTTGAGTATCTTTGCCATCATTATTCTGAACTCTATATCAGATAAATTCCTTATCTCCATTTCATTTATCTCTTCTGGAGAATTCTCTTGTTCTTTCATCTGAGGGTTGTTTTTTTGTCTCCTCATTTTGGCTGCCTATGTGGGTTTGTGACTATGTATTAGGTAGATCTGCTATGCCTCTCAATCACTAGTGCAGGACACTGTCAAACGCTGTTTCTGACTAATTAGATCAGGCTATATGTTCTTCTCAATTGCATATGGAATATTTTCCACAATAGACTGTGTATTAGGGAACAAAACAAGTCTCAGTACATTTGAAAAGACTGAAATCGATCAAGCATCATCTCCAGCCACATCGGTATGAAACTAGAAATCAATTACAAGAAAAAAACTGAAAAGCACACAAACACATGGAGGCTAAATAACATGCTACTAAACACTGAATAGGGTAACAATGAGATCAAGGAATAATTCAAAATATACCTTGAGACAAATGAGAATAAAAACACAGTGACCCAGAATCCATAGGACATAACAAAAGCAGTCCTAAGAGGAAAATTCATGGCAATACAGGCCTACCTCGAGAAGCAAGAAAAATCTCAAACAATCTAACCTTAAACCTTAAGGAACTACGAAAAGAACAATAAACAAAGCCCTAAGTGAGTATAAGGAAGGAAATAATAAAAATCAGAGCAAAAATAAAGTAGAGTAAAAAAAATAACAAAAGATCAATGAAAAGAAGAGCTGGTTCTTTGAAAAGATAAGCCAAATTGATAAACCTTTAACTCAGCGGTTCTCAACCTGTGGGTCGCGACCCCTTTGGCGGTCGAACAACCCTTTCACAGGGGTCGCCTAAGACCATCCTGCATATCAGATATTTACATTACGATTCATAACAGTAGCAGCATTACAGTTATGAAGTAGCAACGAAAATAATGTTATGGTTGGGTCACAACATGAGGAACTGTATTTAAAGGGCCAGGAGGTTGAGAACCACTGCTTTAACTGGACTCATAAAGAAGAGACAGGATCCAAAAAAATCAGGAGTGAAAGGAGAGAAGTTACAACTGACACCACAGAAATACAAAGATATATAAGAAAATACTATGAACAATTATGTGACAACAAATTGGACAATCTGGAAGAAATGGGTAAATTCCTAGAAACATAAAATTCTTCCAAGACTGAATCAAGAAGAAACAGAAAATCTGAACAGGCCAATTGCTACCAACAAAATTGAAGCAATAATAATAAAAAAAAAACTCCCAACAAACAAAAGTCTTGGACCAGATGACTTCACAGATGAATTTTACCATACATTCAAAAAAGAATTAACACCCATTCTTCTCAAACTATTTGAATCAGATAAAGACATTACAGGAAGGAGAAGGAGGAGGAGAAGAGGAGGAGGAGGAGAAGAGGAGGAGGAGGAGGAGGAGGACAAGGGAAGGAAGGGAGATTGATTATAGGCCAATATCCCTGATGAACATAAATGCAGAAATACTGAACAAAATATTAGCAAATCAAATTCAGCAATACATTAAAAAGATCATACACTGTGATCAAGAGGGATTTGTTTCTGGAATGCAAGATTGGTTCAATGTCTGCAAATCAATTAACAGGATACACCACATAAGCAAAATGAAGGATAAAAATCATACAATCATAAATTGATGAAGCCCAACTGGTGTGGCTCAGTGGTTAAGCATAGACATATGAACCAGGAGGTCATGTTCAATTCCCAATCAGGGCACATGCCCAGATTGTAGGCTCAATTCCAAGTAGGGAGCATGCAGGAAGCAGCCCATCAATGATTCTCTCTCATTGATGCTTCAATCCCTCTCTCCCTCTCCCTTCCTCTCTCTGAAATCAATAAAAACATTTTTTAAACAATGCAGAAAAAAGTCCAGCATCCATTTACGATTAAAATACTCAGCAAGGTGGAAATAGAGGGAAGATAGTTCAACATGACAGAGGCCATATATGACAAATCCTCAACAACATTATGCTCAATGTGAAAATCTATAAGCGTTTTTCTTTTTTAATCCTCACCCGAGGTGTTTTTCCATTGATTTTTAGAGAGAATAGAAGAGGAAGGGAAAGACGAAGAGAAACATATCAATTGGTTTCCTCCTGCATGTGCCTGACCAGGGCGTGGGCCAGGGAGGAGCCTGCAACCGTGGTATATGCCCTTGACCGGAATCAAACCAGGACCCTTCGGTCTGCAGGCCAACGCTCTATCCACTGAGCCAAACTGGCTAGGCTACAAGCATTTTTCTTAGAATCAGGAACAAGACAAGGATTTCCACTTTCACCATTTTTATTCAATATAGTATCAAAAGTCCTGGCCACATAAATCAGACAAGAAAAAGAAATAAAAAGCATACAAATTGGAAAGGAAGAAGTAAAACAGTCATTATTTACAGGTGATACTATAGAGAGAGAACCCTAAGGATTCCATCAAAAAAACTATTAGGATTCATAAATGAATTCAGCAAAGCAGCAGGATATAAAATTAATAATCAGAAATTGGTTGCATTTTATACATCAATAACAAACTATCAGAAAGAGAAATTAAGAAAACAATCCCATTTATAATTGCACACAAAAAATGAAGTACCTAGGAATAAATTTAACCAAGGAGGTTAAAGTTCTATATTCAAAAAATTATAAGACATTGAAGAAGATAAATAGATGGAAGCACATCCTCTGCTCATGGATAGGAAGAATCAACATCATTAAAATGTCCATACTACCCAAAGCAATCTATAGATTCAATGCAATTCTTATCAAAATACCAATGGCATTTTTCACAGAACTAGAACAAATAATCCTAAAATTTATATGGAACCACAAAATTGTTCCACAATTGCAAAACCACAAAAACAAAAGTTCCTGAATGGCCATAGCAATCTTGAGAAAGAACAAAGTTGGAGGTATCATGCTACCCGATATTAAACTATATTATAAGGCTATAGTAATCAAAACAGCCTGGTAGATGAATGGAACAGATTAGAGAGCCCAGACTTAAACCCATGCCTATACGGTCAATTAATATATGACAAAAGAAGCAAGAATATACAGTGAGGTAAAGACAGTCTCTTCAATAAATGGTGTGGAGAAAATTGGACAGACAGATGCAAAAAAATCAAACTGAACCACCTTCTTACACCATATACAAAAATAAACTCTAAATGGATTAAAGACTTAAATGTAAGGCCTGAGAGCATAAACTTCTAGAAGAAAGAAAACATGAGCAGTAAAATCTCTGACATTGCTCTTAGTAACATTTTTTCTCATACATCTCCTTGGGCAAGGAAAACAAAAGAAAAAATAAACAAATAGGACTACATCAAACTAAAAAGCTTTTTGCACAGCCAAGAAAACCATCAACAAAACTAAAAGACACCCTATCAAATGGGAGAAGATATTTACCAGTGGTACATCCAATAAGGCATTAGTATGCTAAATTTATTTTAAAAACTCATAACTTAACACCAAAAGGAGCAAGCAATCTAATTAAAATATGGGCAGAGGACCTAAATAGACATTTCTCCAAAGAAGACATACAGATGGCCAATAGACATATGAAACGATGCTCAGTGTCACTAATGCATCCCTATGTTCACTGAAGCATTATTTACAGTAGCCAAATATGGAAGCCACCTATGTGCCCATCAATAGACGACTGGATATACTCGGTCACAAAAAAAGAATGAGCTTTGGCCGGTGTTGCTCAGTGATTAGAGCATGGGCCCTTTCGCCGAAGAGTCAGAGGTTCAATTCCTCTGACCTGAGTTGCAGGTTTGATTCCCAGCCTCCGTTGGGTGCTTGCGGGAGGCAACAAATTACTGTGTCTCTTTCACATCTAGAGCTCTCTTTTTCTCTAGAGCTCTCTCTGTGTGTGTCTCTCTCTCTCTTTCCCCTCCCTCCCTTCCACTCTAAAAAAATCAGTGGAAAAAATATCCAGGGTGAGGATTAACAAAACAAAAGAAAAAAGAATGAAATCTTACCATTTGTGACAACATGGATAGACCCTAAAGGGTATTATGCTAAATGAAATGTCAGACAGGGAGAGACAAATGCCATGTGATTTCACTTAAGTGGAACCTAAAGAACAAAATAAAGGAACAAGCAAAACAGAAACGGACTCATATATACAGAGAACAGACTGATGGTTACCAGATGGGAGGAGGATTGGGGGACTGGGTCAAAAAGATAAAGGGATTAAGAAGTACCAATTTGTAGTTACAAGATAGTCAGGGGAGTGTAAAGTACAGCATAGGGGGTACAGTCAGTAATCCTATATAATAAAAGCCCAGTGACCATAATGGCAGAACGACCAGAACAACCGCTCGACCAGTCACTATGAGGTGCACTGACCACTTCTCCCATATCAGTGCCGGGTACATTGTCAATACTTATCCAGGATATGCATAGAATATAATGGAGAAAAGAAAGATAATCAGAGCTGAATCAACTTGCTTGTGAATAGAAGAATCCTTTGGAATCCCACAAATAGTTCCAAATACTCTGGTGTTCATTTAAAATTGCAAAGTAAGTTTCTCCTTATGAAATTTGCAGGAGGGTGTCACAGAGCAGGAAGGCATGTTTTGCAATCAAGGGCTCCCAGGCTCATAGTTAAGGGCAGGTAAATAGAGAATATCTGTGGGTTAGTTGGAATGCCTGCCACCTGTGGCTCTTTTATGTTTACTCCAAAAAGGAGGCTGAGCAGAGATGGCAAGGTTTAATGCAGAAAGAGTAGTACTTGTATCTACCAGAAATGCGTGAGGTTGCCATATATAGTGGGTAGAACTGTGTCCCCTCAAAAGATATGTTCCAGTCCTCGCCCTCAAAACCTGTGAGTTTGACCTTATTTAGAAACATGGTCTTTGTAGATGCAATCAAGTTAAGATGAGGTCATATTGGATTAGGGTGGTATCCTCAGCAGAAGAGGGAAATCTGGACACAAAGATAACACAGGGGAGAATACCATGTGAAGATGGGGGTCGAGATGGGAGTGATGCATCTACAAGCCACGAACACCCAGGACTGCTGGCAACCACCAGAAGCTAGAAGAGGCGAGGAAGGATCCCCCCAGGGCCTTTGGAGAGAGGGTGGCCCTGCTGACTCCTTGATGTTGGACTTTAAGCCACAAGAACCATGAGAAAACACATTTCTGTAGTCTTATGCCACCCAGTTTGTGATAGTTTGTTCCAGCAGCCCAAGGAAACTAACACACTATCTACATTTCTAGTTAATTCACCTGGAGTATTTAAGGGTATGGCAGGATATCGGGTACTTTTCTTCCGTGGAGCACCCTCATAAGTCAGAATTAAGGAATTTTTCTTTGTCTCATGAGATGAGACCATCTTTTTTTCAGTGTTCTTTTCTCAAGTGTCCTTGTCAGTAGGTGGTTTGTTGGGGAGCAAGCCACCTCACTGCTGACCTGCAGGGCCACAAGCTTATTTTGTGTCCTGTCTTGTTTTTGTTCTAAAACCCTTTTAAAATGCCTGCCAGGTATTGTCGTTCCAGTCAAGGGACTATTTCCCATTCTAAGTTCAGTTTTTGAATGTGGTCTCCAGTTTCAGGTTTAACTTCATTAACAAAATGAGGTGAAAGGGCAACTTTTTAAACTCCCAAATATTGTTGCAATTGTGGGCCCTGAGAAAGAAGGCACTTACTCAGAAGGACTCCTGGTGGCTAACTGGTCTCAAATTGTAACAAAGAGAGCCTAGAAGCCACCTCTTCTACACAGAGGCCTTCTGTGCAAGCTGCACTTCACAGAGAGGCCAGCACTGAACAGCCTGCCTGCACTGTGCTTCTACCAGCTGAGCCAACCCTTATAGAGGAGTCCTGGAATCCTACTTCAACCAATAGGACTGAGGCTTTCCCCATCCAATCAGAGCTGCACAGCTATCTCTCTCCCGCCCACCCCCCCTCCCCCATCAACATCTTTACAGACCAATCAGAGAAGCTCTATTCTGACCAATTATGGAAGTGTCTTTTGGACTAATCAAACTATGAGGACAGACCAATCAGGGAGCAAGGCCTGGGGACTTCTGTCTATATAAGCCAGATCTGGCTCTGGGAGTACAGTTCTGAGAGTGGGGCAGACCAGACCCACAGGAACAGAGCAGAGCTGTCCAGCCAGAGAGAGGCCTGATCCCAAGACTGCCTTGACCCCAGGGCTGCCTCACAGCTGTGCTTTTTTCACAGCAGTGCTTGCTGTATAACAACTGAGATGTTTTGCACTGAATAAAATTTCCTTCCTAACTGCACCCCAAATTGGGGGTTATTGTTGGCATTGAATTGGCTGCAAGAACACAATGCGGTTCCTAGCCTATCCCAAAGTCTCCTGTAGATTCCTCTTTTCTCTGCATTGTGGTTCATCTGTTTTTATTGGAAATGTTTTACAGAGGGCTTTCAGGAGGACCTTTTTGTGTACTCTCTTTTTTGTGGAAAGGATTCTGTAAGTCCCTTCCCAGGTGAATCCAGTAAACTTTTCCATTTAGCACCTGAGGTTTTAATCAATATATGTACAAGTGGATATAGGTCAGATAACACTGGGTCACATAACATTCCACAATATTCTAGATCAGTGGTCAGCAAATTCATTAGTCAACAGAGCCAAATATCAACAGTACAACAATTGAAATTTCTTTTGAGAGCCAAATTTTTTAAACTTAAACTATATAGGTAGGTACATTGTTATTAACTTAATTAGGGTACTCCTAAGCTGGCCTTTGCTAAAAACATTCTCATTTTATAATAAAGCCACCAACACAAAATAATTACAATTCTTAAATTGATGACAAAAATACCTGTAGGTTTTGCAGCTGGTTGGAAAAATACAGGTAACTTTATGCTTCGAGTAGGTACTTTTGTCACCCGCGTGAGATTTACGGGCGCGACTAGCACTAACCACTGTACAATGAGACTGCTGGCTGACTGGCTCACTCAACTCGTGCATGAATCACGCCCGCCTCCCCTGCGCCGCGTTTCCTGTCGCCCAACAGACCAACACCCCCCACTTCTTCTAACACCACTTCTTCAAAATAGACTCGCCCAGGCCGAAAACCAACTTCTGCGCATGGGCCACGAAGTTTCAATCGCACTGTACGTGGTATTTTGTGGACGAGCCACACTCAAGGGGCCAAAGAGCCGCATGTGGCTAGCTAGCCGTGGTTTGCCCACCACTGCTCTAGATAATTCTATGAATAATGGCTGGTCTTGTCTGGGTTTGAGGAAATCCTTAATTATAGCTCTTAATTCAGTTTGGATCCAAGGTTTAAATGCTACAGTTGCCTACATACCTAGTTCCTAAGAGGAATGGACATCAGAGGCAAATGGAATTTGCGGTCTTAGAAAGTTGTTGGGGGGTGAAGAAGCGGCTCCCAGGGACTGGGGGCATTTTGCATTGGCTGGAGCCGGGCAGCGGTATCCCTGCCCTAACTCACCGCGCCCCCTTTCCAGCCCACGACATCGCCGGGAAAGCGAGGCAGTGGCGGCCACCCGGACACAAGTAGCCCAGCTGGGGAGCCCCGGGAACCCCACACAAACTGCAGCCTAGCACAAAGGCACCTGACTGGGAGGTGGTGATGGGGTTCCCCTCGGCGGATTCAGGGCAGTGACGCCAGAAGCCCACATGCTCGGTTCCCTGTCGCCCTCCTCCGCAGCCCTGCTCCCTGGACCAGCCCAGGAGCCCAGGTCCTCCTCTCCGAGGTGTCAGGGCTGGGCCTCAGCCTCCACCACCGCCTCCGTCTCCCACGATGGCGAGCAGCAGCGGCTCCAAACTGGTGCGGAAGATCGCGCCTGGCTCCTCCAGGGACATTTATCTGGCGATCAGTATCACCCATAGCGAGGAGGTGTCAGTGAAGCTAGAGTCTCAGAAGGCCAGGCACCCGCAGTTGCTGTACGAGAGCAAACTCTCTAAGATTCTTCAGTGTGGGGTTGGCATCCCCCACATACGGTGGTATGGTCAGGAAAAAGACCACAATGTGCTAGTCATGGGTCTTCTTGGGCCCAGCCTGGAAGACCTCTTCAATTTCTGTGCAAGAAGGTTCACAATGAAAACGCCTTATGTTCGCTGACCAGATGATCAGTAGAATTGAATATGTGCATACAAAGAATTTTATACACAGAGACATGAAACCAGATAACTTCCTAATGGCATTGGGTGTTACTGTAATAAGTTATTCCTTATTGATTTTGGTCTGGCCAAAAAGTACAGAGACAACAGGACAAGGCGACACATACCG
This sequence comes from Myotis lucifugus, assembly GCF_000147115.1. Lineage (NCBI taxonomy): Eukaryota > Metazoa > Chordata > Mammalia > Chiroptera > Vespertilionidae > Myotis > Myotis lucifugus. The sequence continues at coordinate 506,950 of NW_005871391.1, forward strand.
TACAGAGAAGATAAAAATCTCACTGGCACTGCCCGATATGCTAGAATCAGTGCACATCTTGGTATTGAACAGAGTCGCTGGGATGACATGGAATCGTTAGGATCTGTTTTGATGTATTTTAATAGAACCAGCCTGCCATGGCAAGGATTAAGGCTGCAACAAAGAAACAAAAATATGAAGAAATTAGTGAAAAGACGATGTCCACTCCTGTGGAAGTTTTATGTAAGGGGTTTCCTGCAGAATTTGCCATGTACTTAAACTATTGTCGTGGGCTGCTCTTTGAGGAAGCCCCAGATTACATGTATCTGAGGCAGCAATTCCGCATTCTTTTCAGAATCCTGAACCACCAATATGACTACACATTTGACTGGACAATATGAAAGCAGAAAGCAGCACCGCAGGCAGCCTCTTCAAGTGGGCAGGGTCAGCAGGCCCAACCCCCACAGGTTTCTACACATAATCAAGGAACAGAAGAAGCAGTGCAGATGATCGGAGCAGCATTTGTTTCTCCCAAAATCTAGAAATTTTAGTTCATATGTACACTAGCCAGGGGTTGTGGACAACCATTTACTTGGTGTAAAGGATTTAATTTCAGTATAGACTGGCTCTGGGCAGCATTGATGATGCTGTGTCCCGAGTTGTAGCTGCAGTAATTGTGAATATTGACTGAGATAGTGAAACATGGTGTCCAGTTTTCTATTGCATTTTTTCAAGTGGAAAAGTTAACTAAATGGTTGACACCACAGATTGGTGGAGAGATTGTGCATATGCCAATTTTTTGTTCAAATCTTTTTCTTTGAACTATACTGCTTTGAGATCTCATTTCAGAAGAACGGCATGAACAGTCTTCAGCCACAGTTGTGATGGTTGTAAATGCTCACAATTGTGCATTCTTAGGATTTATCCACCACTGGGGTTTGCAAGTTGTTCACTTAAAACACATTCTTAAAATGGTTGGCTTCTTGTTTGCAAGCCAGCTGATATGGTAGCAACCAAAGATTCCAGTGTTTGAGCATATAAAAGACTGCCTGCTTACCTGTGCTAGAAATAACAGCACCAAAAATGAAGACTTAAGAAAAACTTAGTGACTACTAGATTATCCTTAGGACTCTGCATTAACTCTATAATGTTCTTGGTATTTAAAAAAAAGCATATTTGTCACAGAAATTTAGTTAACATCTTAAAACTGAATAGGTTTGTATGTTGCTTAGATAAATGTAATCACTGTAAACATCTATATGATCTGGGATTTTGTTTTTATTTTGAAATGGGAGCTTTTTTGTTTACAAGTTCATTAAAAACTAAAAACTGAAAAAAAAAAGAAAGTTGTTGGGGAAAAGTAAGGGGTGTAGACAAGGAAAGAGGAGGGGGGGTGGGTAGAGGTGTGGTAGGAAAGAGATCAGAAGAATGAGGGGAAGAGGGAGAGCTGGATATATAGGAAGGCAGGAGGGCGAGCCGAGGGCATTCTCCTAGGAACATGAGTTTCTTGTTGCTTAAGTATGTCAGCTTGCTCATTAGCTGGCCAAAGAATCTTTTAGTGATACAATTTTTGAATCAAAATATTGTTTGGAGTCTTTCAAATATCAATCAAAAATGCTGCCATTGGGTCTGGCAAATCTTATTCCCTTTCTTTTCTAATGTATCTCTCAAATGAACAACCTGTTCAAATTAAATGTTCCTTAGAGTGGTTACTGAAGGCCCCAAAATTCTTGGTGAAGTTATGCCATTTAGAGAAATAGGCGCAAAAATTGGAATTGTAAAGAGAGTACATATAAGAAGCAGGAGTTTTCCCTGGAGGAGGCGAGGATATAGATTTAGATAATACCATGAGAACTGGCAACAGTGACTAGGAATAGAAGGCTTATTCACCTCTCAGGACACAAAATCCAGATGGAAGAACCTCATCCAGTTTCACTGGTGACTCCACAGCAAAGTTTGTCCTAGTGGATGCTGGTCTGGTGAGAATCCCAAACTCACAGGTCTGTGAGGCCAGCTTCAGCAGCAGTGTTCTGACGCCCATGCCTGTGGTCTATCCTATGATTCTTCTTATAACAAACAGCACTTTTAGACAGCACACAAACAGTAACAAAAAAGACAGCAAAATGAAATGAATGGCCTGGTTCCATCAAAGATGCATGGGAATCAGTAACAAAACGTGAGTACCAAGCTGAGAATAAATAGCCAAGGAATTCAATGCAAAGAGAGTGAGGTCAGACTCAATGCCGGCTTACCATGGCCTTGAGGACTTGATAAGTTAAGGACAGCAAGGCACATGAGGCCTGTGTGTATACTGCACCTGACAAGGCTTCGGTTGGAGGCAACAAGTAGTGCAGACCCTGTCCTGGTGGAGTCACCAGGAAAACTATGAAAAGGAAGGAAGATCACAGAAATGAAAACGGGTTTGCTGTAGCAGTGGAGTCAGCCCCCATCACTTGCTTTGGCAGAGACACAAAGGTAGGCCAGGGGGGTGGGAAAGCTTTAGTTATTTTGTTAAGTCTCAGATTAGAGGAAATATGTGTGTGTGTGTGTGTGTGTGTGTGTGTGTGTTTAGAAAAACTACATTCTTCTGATATTAATCATACCATAATAGTACTTTAGTATTTTCCCCAAGGGAACTACTAATTTATAAGCCCCAGTATATCATTCATTATCTGCCATAAAATTTGAATTATGCATTATCTTCTCTCCGAATTCAAATTACATACATTGTATTTGACTTGGCAGTCAAAATAACAATAAGCTAACAATTTAAATCCATTGATGGAACCTCAATTATTTTGAAAACAATTCCAATGGAGGATTCAAATAACAATTTAAAAGAAATGACAACCAAGATGAACCCTGCTGTTTCAATTTCATGCCAGGCTCTGTGCTGGGAGAGCCTCTGAAGTTCCCTCTCCAAGTTTCTGTTCTCTCCACTGTAACCTGAGGACTATAACCTACTCCACTGAGAAGGCAGGAGACTCACCCCAGGCTGATCTCAGTACTAAAAAATAACCAGAAACCAGACAGAAAGCTTAATTATGACCGGTGGTCAATTTAATCAGGCATGCTGTCTGCTTGTGTAGCTGGTCAAGTGGCAAAGATTCTTGCATGTTCCCATTTTAATCCATTCAATTCATATGTATCAGACACAGACTATGTGCAAAGAAAGTACTAGGAGATGAAGAGGCATGGCTCTTCTCTTCCGGAGCTCACAGACCCGGGGGATCCATGAGGAATTCCCGGAGGAATTCTTTACTCCTGGGCCAGGCTGGCGGGCAGGGCTGTTAGGAAGAATCCTCTCCTGGTGCCGCTGCTATGGGTGCACCCACAGCCACCTGAGCCTTCCACTCGGACTTAGCGCGCTTGGTGATGACAGTGAGCTCCGGCCTGCAGCCTGCAGCCTGCTCGGCACCGCACTGAACACTGCAAGTAGGAATTGTGTTTCATCCTCACAACCACCTTGGGAAGACATGCTGTTGTTTTGTCCCCACAAGGCTGCTGAGGAAACGGGCTTGGAGAGCCTACGCCCAGAGAGCCGGCCGAGATAGCCTGGTGAGGAAGGCAGAGCGGCGGGAGGCAGGCCCAGAGCCGTTCGCACTCAGCGCCAGCAGTGGGATGCAGGGCCTTCCCTTCTCCCTCCCTGAACTCATACAATGTAAGACCAAGAAGCCATTTCCCGGAACGTTTCCCTCATTTTACCTGTAAGGACACTCGGGTTCAAAGACGTGGAGGGGGGAGCCTAAAGGTCACTGGCAGCCCCGGGCTTCCTCCCCGGGGAACGGCCCAGCTCCCCAGAATATTCAGACACCTCTGGCGACCTGTCAGTCCTGGGCCCGGCGCCCACGCAGGCAGCACGCACCGCCCCTGCGGGCTCCCCGGCAGGACCCCCGGCCGGACGCTCGCCCCCGGCGAAGCCCGCCCTCCCGGAAAGCCGGCCGCTGGGGCTGAGCTGACACACCTCTCCCCGCGGGCGGCTGTCGGGCGAGAGCAGATTACCGCTCCGGGCACTCGCTTCGCCTCCGCAGATCATTTCTGGATTACGTAGGCACACACATATCCGATGGACACGCCTCTAATCTCTAGCGACTGCGGTGTATAGCAGCTTTCCACATCTGACAGCACCTTAGCTGCTCCAGATAGCCAGCACTTTCTACTCCTGGGGCTTCTCTGCTGCCCCCAGGAGAGAGGCCTTCGGGCACCTAATCAGTCATCTGAAACGTCGACAATCATTGAAGTGAGACTTCTCCCAAGCATGGGGCAACCCTTGACCAGCCCTGAACCAGAGCTGCAGGTCAAACCTGTGGGTGGAGGCTCCAAGGCCCTCTCAGAATGGTTAAAGCCCCACCAGCCAACAGCTGACTAGCCTGCTTCCCTTACCTAGAAATACTCCTATAGGATACTTCTTAGGAGGACCCTTACCACCAATGAAATGAACGTTTTAATTTGAAAGTTTGAATGGCAGACACCCTCCTTCCATTT
>NW_005871391.1:511513-520684 GCF_000147115.1 Myotis lucifugus
AGGCGGGCGGCTCCGTGCCATGCTGGGTGAGCGCGGGTGAGTACCCGGTCCCCCCCCGACCTGGGCCCGCCTGCGGCCCCGCCGGGCGCGGCGCGGGGCTGCGAGTCCGTCCGGGTCGGGTCACCGGGGGCCGCCGCGCGGACGAGCCCCCCGAAGCCTCCTCTGGTGTCAGGAAGAGCCGCGGATCCCGGGCAGTGGGTGTTCTTTGGAGAACGCCGCTGCCAGCGCGGATCTGCGGGTTTATTTTTATCCTCCTTGTGCCGGGCTCCCTCCCGGCCGCCCGCCCGCCGGCAGCGGCGCCCCTAGGGGTGCAACGCTCGGGTGGGAACGGGGCCGAGGCTGCCCGGGAGGGGACCTCCGGCGTGGGTTCATCGTGAACATTGCGCTGTTCTGGAGCAACTTGCTGAGTGAGAATCGCGTGTGAACGCAGTCGCGATGCTGGTGGTGGTGGTGTCGGCAGAATGAGAACGGGGCCGTAGAGCAGGCTCGCCCTGCAGCCGGGGCTGGGCCGGTGTCTGGCCGTGGCCGCGGCGCCGGGCTGGGTCTCACTCCTGGGCGGTGAGCGCGGCCTCTGCGTGTTGTAGCGACGGAGCGTTCGGAGATGGAGGGGGGACCGGTGTTTGACGGCTGAGAAGGTCACGCTCGCTTTGTGTTATCATCTTGATGCTGTTCGTTTAAAATGACCCTGTGACTAAAACAGCGTGAAAAGCGATGCTGGGTTTCCAGCATGTATGGCTCAGAGGATGTTGACACACAGAAGCACAGTTTTAGTTCCAACCAGTTTGGAAATTACATTTTTTTTCTTATCTTTTTTTTTAATTATTATTGAGGTGTAAGACACGAATGAAGTCATCAAGCGCATAAATCTTCATTGTACAGCTCAGTGAATTTTTATCAAGCCGGGGTCACCACCAGCTTGATGAAGTGACCCCTGCATTTGTATATAGAACATTTCTGTCACCCCAGGAATTTCCCTCTGCTTCTTCCAGGTCAATCATACCCTTGCCCCCTAATCAGCCTTTGGATTTCTGTCTTCATGTATTAGTTTTGTCTACTTTGGGCTTCATATTAATGGAATTGTACAGTATGCCCAGCACATTATGGTGAGGTTCATGTAACATTGGTTCATGTAACATTGGTCCATTTTTTTTTCTTTTTTGCTGTGCAGTACTTGTTTGTGTGATTATATGATTACTCTTGTGTTGATGTTATATTTGTGTTTCCAATTTTTGTATATTATGTGTTTTGAGCACTGCTGTGGACATTCTTGTAAACGTCTTGGTGAACATCTGTATGTGTTTCTGTCAACTGTGAAATGTCTGAATCATCAGATAGGCAGAAAATTACCTTTAACATGAAGCCTTTTTAAAAAGGTAGAATGTCTTATTTTAACTTCTATAATGTCAAAGATTGGTAAAAGGCATCACTATTATGATTTCAAAACTTAAGTGACTCATTATCACATTATTACTTTATTTAATCCTTGGGGTGCATACCTGGGATGATCTTCTCCCAGACTGTTACTGCTGCTCTAACTGTTGGAGAAGTCTGTTAGAGCTGCTGGTGATCTGTCCCTGAGGCTTGTTGTATAACACTTAGGTAAGAACTGTGTTACTCAAGTCAGTGGTTGTTAGAGGAAATGAAACACCAGAAAGATATGACTAAAAATGGATTGAAGAATCATGGGATTGCACACCAAAGAATTATTACACTGTTATTGTCATCCTACACAAGTATGGGTAGAATATATAATTGAATTATAGAGTTAGTTACAAATGTAAATTTACTACAGGATCACAGTGATTTCTAGGGTCCTAAGATGCATTGATACATTTGTCATGGGAATCAACAACAAAACTCACTAAGCATTTGTGGGAAATCGGTAACATGGAAGAGATGCCCCAGGCTGAACAAACATAAGAACTAGACCTGAAACAACGGAGTCCATGTAAGAAACAGAAGAAACTTTAAAAGAAATATTCATGTGCTAGATTTAGAAGGATATCATGCCATTTGAACGCATACAAGCTGCCCTGAAAGTAAGCAATCAATCAGTTCTTGAATATTAAAACATGGAAAATAGCCATAACATCGAAAAGAGATCTAGAAGAGCCATTTTACATCTCTTAAGAGTTCCAGGAGGTAAAAGAAATTGGAAGAGGAGAAATAACCACAAAGGAAATAGAGATCATGAGAGTAGGAGTATCCAGGCAGAGTCTTGGACAGCTGAAGCCAAACAGAAAGACACTATCAGTTAGGAGACAAAGTACTGACGAATATAAATCAACTCTTCCCTCCCTGGTCTCGATTTCTTCATCTGTGCAGTGGGGGAAGTATACCTTTTCAGAAAGCTTTTGGAAAGATGCGGCACAAATTGAGGGTTTCTGGCTGTTTTAACAGCTTCTTTTCCCCAACCTCTTCCCCTTGCAACTCACCATAAATGCCAGATTTCCCATTCCTACTTTATAATAGTAGAATGGAACCAAAATATTGTCCAATGGAACAAAGGAAGAAACAAGGAAATTTCTCTGAGTAGAAGTATTTGAGTTTATGAATAGAAAAGACTGATACATTCTGATGAAATTTATGAACTTCATGGATAAATGTACAATCTCATAAGCTTCCAAAGAGAAGCATATGGTTACCTATAAAGGGATGGAAATCAGACTGGCAATTAGACTTTTAATCTGGACATGGAATGTTAGATGACAGTGGAGCAGTTATCTAACTAAAATGTGCTCATCGGACATATTTTGAACTCTGAATCTTATCTCTAAACTGTCATTCAGAGCAGAAGCAAAATAAGTCATTTTCAGCCAGACCCCAGGAATGCCCCAATATGTTTACATCAAATAAAAAATAATCTAAGAGAAACAGAGATGGAGTTCAAGAAACAGTGATCAAAGAAAACAGTAAAACATTTCTCAACTCTAAGGTATTGACAACCATAGCTAAGAAATATGTAATACTAAGGAAGGATTCATAAAACAGAGTAGGTATAATAAGTCTATAATTTGGAACAAACATTCAACCTGATTTTTTTAAAGTTGGTTGTGAAGGTGGGAAATAGGTAAAGGCATTTTGAAAGACTTATCCTGAGCAGGGAGAAGCTTTAGATACTGACTAATTACATGTTAGAATAAACTCTTTAAGGAAATAGAACTCAGCAGTTCCATCTCCAGGGATTCATCCTATAGATGGAATAATACATGTGGAGAGTCATGTATATATAAGGCTATTTATACTGAAATGTGTAATCGTGGCAATAGATTTGGAAGGATACACAAAAACTGGAAAGAGGAGAACTGTGCCTCTGAGATAGAAGGGAGAGATTTCATTGTATGCCTTATATCATGTGTAACATTTTAATCACATGTATTTATTTGGGGAAAATATAAAAAATTGGGGGAAGTGTAAAAAATGTAAAACTTTAGAGCACGGGTTGCCAAACCTAGCTGGCCACTTATTTTAATCTGACCTGTTACCTAAGAGTGGTTTTTACATTTTAAGTGCTTGAAAGAAAAAGAGGAAGAATACTTTGTGACATGAAAATTATATGAAGTACAAGTTTCAGTGTTCATTGGACCATAGCTATGCTCATTCATTTACACATCATCTATGGCTGCTTTTGTGCTACAAGATGGAGCTGACTGATTATGATGTTTACTGTCTGACTCTACCTAAAATGTTTGCTAACCCCTGGTTAGAGGACAGAAACTGGACCTCTGTATATACAGGAATTTTGCTTATCATAAATGACATTTCCAGTTAGTGCCTGACACACAATAAGTACTCAAAATATTTGTTGAATGAGGTGCTGTCTTATGATGATCATACTTTTATTTTTAAATACTTACAATTGATTCATTGACATGTTAAATAACCTATGTATCATTTTTAATATTCATAAATTACTCAGGAAATAAAATGTAATTCCCTCCTTCACAAATATTTATGCCTCATAATGTTTTAGTTTGTTTTGTTTTTGTTTTCTGACAGTGTTCATCTTTTCCAAATAATTTTGTGACTTTGTTTTTGTGTAAAAAGTAAACTCAAAACTATAAATTCAGTTGTTTAAAACTTTAATAATAATCATTCTATATAGGAAGTTTAAGAAGATTATACAGAATAGAATTTTAAAAATAAGTAGATTCAAATGGATTATTTATATTTTACAGAAGGCCGTTGGATACTCTTATATCAGAAGTTAATTTGGTACACTGCAGTATATGTATCCTGGAAATTATGTATGAAATAAGTATTAGTAGGACCATAAAATTATAGAATCAGAGAGATACACATCAATGGTTGCCTCCCACACATGTCCCAACCCGGGGGCCGGGCCAGGATCAAACCCTTGACCAGGAATCAAGCCCGAGACCTTTCAGTCCTCTGACCACCCAGTTAAACCTGCCAGGGCTCTACACATATTTAAAGCATACAGTTTGATAATTTGAATATATGTATGCATCTGTGAAATCATCACCAAATCAAAAATGATGGACATTATCAATCACTACCAAAAGTTTCTTTGTGCCCTTTTGTAATTCCTTCTTGATACTACCTCTTACGCCCTACCACATCCCCACTCCCTGACTCTCCCCCCATTCCAGGCAACCACTGACTCAATCTCCTTTCTTTCACTATAAGTTACCTTACATTTTTTAGAATTTTATATAATTGGATTCATACAGTATGTACTCGTTTGTTGTCTAGCTTCTATCACTCAGAGTAATTATTGAGTTTCACCTATGTCAAAGCATGTATCAGTAGTTTATTCCTTTTTATTGCTGAACAGTGTTAAAGCTGCTCTGAACATTTATGTACGACTATGTGGACATATGCTTTCATTTATCTTGCATAAATATCTAGGAATGGAGTGACTTGGTTATATGGGAGGTTTATGTTTAACTTGTTAAGAAACTGTGAAAACATCTTATATTCCTGCCAGCAGTTTATGAAAAACTTCTAGTTCCTCCACATTGTCACTAACACATCAGTCTTTAATTTTAGCCATTCTAAAATTAGCCATTTTGAGTAGTGGTATCTCATTGTGGTTTAAATTTGCATTTTCCTAATGACTAATAATGTTGAACATTTTTTTGTGTACTTATTTGAAGTTTTTGTTCAAATCTTTTGTCAATTTTAAATTGAGTTGTGTTTGTTTTGTTATAATTGTATTTTAATAGTTTTTACAATATATTTGGAATAAAAGTCCTTTATGAAATAAATGTTTTGCACATATTTTCTACAGGTCTGTGGCTTGTCTTTTCATACTTTATAAAAAAAATTACACTTGACATTCAGCATTATATTAGTTTCAGGGGTACAGCATAGTGATTAGACATTTATATAACTTATGAAGTGTTCCCCCTGATAAGTATAGTACCCACCTGGCACCCTACATAGCTATTACAATATTATTGACTATTTTCTTTATGCTATACTTTATATCCCCATGATTATTTTACAACTGCCATTTTGTACTTCTTAATCCTTTTGCCTTTTTCACCCAGACCCCAAACCTAAGTGTTCATCAGTAAATGACCAGGTAAAGAAAAAGCGGTACATATATAGAATGGAATATTACTGGGCCATTAAATGAATGAAACCTTACCATTTGTGACAATGTGGATAGATCTAGAGAGTATTATGCCAAGTGAAATATGTCAAACAGAGAAAGACAAATACCATATGATTTCACTTATTTGTGGAATCTAAAAAACAAAACAGCCCTAGCTGGTTTGGCTCAGTGGATAGAGCGTTGGCCTGCGGACTGAAGGGTCCCAGGTTCGATTTCTGCCAAGGGCACATGCCCAGGTTGTGGGCTCGATCCCCAGTAGGGGGCATGCAGGATGCAGCCGATCAATGATTCTCTCATTATTGTTGTTTCTGTCTCTCTCTCCCTCTCCCTTCCTCTCTGAAATCAATAAAAAATATTAAAAAAATAAAAAACAAAACAGTAGAGTAGATAAAGCTGAGAATCAAATCAGCGATTGGGAATATAAGGAAGCAAAATACACCCAATCAGAACAGCAAAAAGAAAAAAGAATCCAAATAAAAGAAGATAGTGTAAGGAGTCTCTGGGACAACTTCAACCAATGCAGGCAGTCCTTGGATTATGACAGACTCGACATATGTTGTTTCGTGGTTACGTTGCCATCTCTCATTTACAATATTTATAAAAAGAAAAAAGTTCCGTCATTTCGACATATGTACATATGTGCTTTATGTTTTTTATTATTTATTTACCACAAGTAAAGGTCAGGAATTGTTATCTTGCTTTTAAATTTTTTTTACTGTTTCACTTCATTACTGCTGTGCATGTGCTCCATGTGAGTGACATAGGTGCTTATGTAGGTGGGTTCCGACTTACGGCAAAAATCGCATCACGTAGCACGGTAGGAACAGATCTCCGATGTAGCCCGAGGACCTACTGTATTTGCATCGTGGTGGTGCCAGAAGGGGAAGAGAGAGCAAGAAATTAAAAACATATTTGAAAAAATGACAGGAAACTTCCCTAACTTGAAGAAAATAGACATACAAGTTCAGGAAGCACAGAGTCCCAAACAAGATGAACCCAAAGAGGCCCACATCAAGACACATCATAATTAAAATGGCAAAGGTTAAACACAAAGAGAGAATTAAAAACAAGCAGCAAGAAAAAAGCAGTTAGTTACCTACAAGCTAGTTCCCATAAGACAGTCAGCTGATTTATCAACAGAAACTTTGCAGGCCAAAGGGAGTGACAAGAAATACTCAAAATGATGAAAAGCAAGGTCCTATAATGCAAAGCCATCACTTAGAATGAAAGGACAGATAAGAGCTTCCCAGACAAGAAAAAGCTAAATGAGTTCATCACCATCAAACCAGTATTATATGAAATGTTAAAGGGTCTTCTTTACAAAGAAAAAGAAAAAATATGAACAATAAAACAGCAATAAATACATATCTATCTATCAACAATTGAATCTAAGAACCAAAATAAATAACAAGCAGAACTGAAACAAACTCATAGATACAGAGAACTTTTTGATGGATGCCAGATAGGAGGGGGGTTGGGAGATGGGTAAAAAAGGTGAAGGGATTAAGAAGTACAAATTGGTTGTTATGGAATAGTCATGGGGATGTAAAGTACAGCATAGTCGGTAATATTCTAATAACTATGTATTGTGTGAGATTTATCAGGATGATCATTTAGTAAGTTATTTTTAATCACTGGGGTGTACACCTAAAACTAATATAATAATGTGAATCAATTGTAATTGAAAATTCAAAATGATTTTTTTAAAAAGATTTGTTAGGCAGGACCAGAACCATGTTTAGTCTAGAGACAAGACCCTTTTGAATACTCTTCCCATTTCATTTCCCCATGAATTTGGGAGGTTTTCCAGTCTGTCTGGTGGGAACGTGCACTATTCCTGGCCCTATATGAGTGCTGAGTTCTGTGTCCTCTAACTGTTTGTGTGGTTCTTTCCTTAGCATCAATTTTTTCACATGCCTGCACTTATCAATGCTCTGCTGAATTCCCAAAGACTGTCCTCTTCAGATCTCTGGAGTTCTCTCTCTGTGCAGATCTCACCTCTCAGATTGTATTCTTTGAACCTAGTTGCCTTGGTCTGCCCAGACTGTCAGCTCCATCTCAGCAGCTTAAGGAGTCTGTTGGGCTCTGCTTAGTTTCTGCTACCTGTGCTATGGCCTGGAACTAAGGCAGTAAGTTGGGCAATTGTTTCTTGTTTCTCCAGGGATCACTCTCTTTTATTACCAGTATTCAGTATCTTGAAACCATTGTTTCATATTTGGCGGGGTTTTTTGTTTGTTTGTTTTTGGTTATTTCAAGTGTGAGAGTAAATCTGGTCCCTGTTACTCCATCTGGGCTATAAGAGAAAGTCTCTTTAGTCTGTTTTAGAGAGTAAGAATTGATGGCTTCTAAAGTTTTTTGCAACTCTGAGATCTTTGAGTTTGTATTCCACATCTTTAACAGCTTATTTGTTGTCTCCACAGTATATCCCATTCTCTCCTCAGAACACTTAACTATCTGCAGTTTATGCTTAGAAGTTTGCTTGGGATTAAATCTGTGCTATGAGTGAGCCGTATTTATGATACCAACACATTGCATAGAATGATGGAAATCAAAATATAACAGAAAAATGTATAAATACAGTTCTGTAGAGATCATATATATGTACTAGTGGCCTGATGCACGAAATTCGTGCATGGAGGGGGGGGTGTCCCTCAGCCTGGCCTGCACTCTCTCGCAATCCGGGACAGCTGGCTCCTAACCACTCACCTGCCTGCCTGCCTGATCGCCCCTAACCACTCTGCCTGCTGGCCTGATCACCCCCAACTGCCTCCCTTCTGGCCTGATCACCCCTAACTGCACCCCCTGCCAGCCTGATCACCCTAACTGCTCTCCCCTGCCGCCCTGATCACCCCTAACTGCCTCTGCCTTGGCCCCGCCACCATGGCCTTGTCCGGAAGGACGTCCAGTCTAATTAGCATATTACCCTTTTATTAGTATAGATAGAGGCCTGGTGCATGGGTGGGGGCCAGCTGGTCTGTCCTGAAGGGGTCCAGGATCAGGGTGGGGGTCCTTTGGGAGGCAGGGCTGGCCTGGGCGAGGGACTGGGGCGGTTTGCAGGCTGGCCACGCCCCCATCAGGATGAGGGGGGTCTCTGCTGGGAGTGGGGCCAGCCTGAGTGAGGGGCTGAGGGCCGTTTATAGGCTGGCCACGCCCCCATTGGTGTGGGGGTTCCTGCAGGGGGGCATGGCCGGCCTGGGAGAGGGGCTGAGGGCCGTTTGGGGGTGGTTTGCAGGCCAGGCAAGCCCCAGGCTTTGTCCGGAAGGTCTCCGGAAGGTCTCCCGGTCTAATTAGCATATTACTGTTTTATTAGTATAGATAATTACAACACAATCAGATCACTATGTAAGGTTACTTTCTATAGAACCCCCTTTTTTTTCATTCACAGTTTCCCCTTTTGGTAATAAATCAACATGATGAATGCATTGATGACTGACTTTTTGGTCAGATAGTGTGTTCTCACAGTGCTAGGAAGGCTCACTCCTAGGAAGTCTTAGTATTGACTTCATCTTGTTGACCACTGGGGACGGGGCAATACTGGAACCATATGATCTGAACTGAGGCCAAATTTCTCCCCAAAAGGAAAGGGC
>NW_005871391.1:520784-528447 GCF_000147115.1 Myotis lucifugus
TAAATGGAAGACAGGTCTTATGGCCTTCATTAAGAAAAAAAACACTCTGGATCATTTCTGTCTTATGACTATCGTGATCCAGGTTTTGCCCTTCTGTCTCATTTTTCTGTATTTGACATCTAATATAACAATTACATAACTCGTGAAAAAGTACTAATAGTTATCTTATACATGCTCAGTAATCATAAACAGCTGAACTATGTAGAAAAACCCAAAGAACAAATAACTTATTATGACAGTCAAACAAAATGGATTCTGAGTTCAGTATAAATTCATAGGTATACAGGTTTGTCAATGTCTTGGGATAGCTGTCTACTTCTGATGTCAGCAGTTTCTCACCCTAGAGGGCTTTGATGACTGTGGTAAGTGGAAGTGAGTATCAGAGATGGGGTGGATGTCCATTTGTGGTTAGGTGCCTGATAAGGCCCCTTCTAATGGAGTTGGAGAGTATCTTTTATTTGATGTCCTTTTCAATAATCAAATTTTAAAGTCTTTGTCTCCTGGGAGTTCACTGTGAAAGGACGCAGTTACCAACTTGGCATTGTCTTGAAGTGACTATCAAACCTTGGTTATAGTGTAAGATGCCTCCTTTCAGTAATGTCAGCCCATAGTTTCTTCATCTAAGTTCAGCTTTAATGCATTGTGATGCATGAAAGAATGCAAAAACTGGAAAATGGGGAGCCAGGGAGCAGGGGAAAACGAAGCAGCTGTGTTGGGTTTTCCATAGCCCTAACTCGTCATATTTTTTCCTCTGATTTTCCCTTGCAATTTACCATAAAAGACAAGTCTTTTGACATATTTCAGGGGCCTTTCTGGAACACTTTATTTCTGTCTATATTGAGACTTTTAACCCTTAAAACCTCCAATTTCTAATGAAAACATCAATTTCTAGTGGAAAGCATTCTTTTTTAAAAAAATGTATTTTATTCATTTTTTACAGAGAGGAAAGGAGACGGATAGAGAGTTAGAAACATTGATGACAGAGAAACATCGATCAGCTGCCTCCTCCACACCCCCTACTGCGGATGTGCCTGCAACCAAGGTACATGCCCCTGACTGGAATCGAACCTGGGACCCTCCAGCCCACAGGCCAAACCTAGTCAGGGCTGGAAAGCATTCTTTAACTGGACATTTTATGACCTCTGAAAACATTTTATATAGACATAAAAGTCAGTTATTAACAATGACTTATTTTTGTAAAACCCAGGCAAAATAAAGACATGTTTTATTTAAAGCAATAAACTTAAGCAAGTTTTTATTTACTGAGGATTAACCTTAGATCATGTATACTTGAAAAGCATTTGAGTTAGTTTCTGTATTTCTGAGAATTTTAAAATACTCAATTCTCGCAAGTGGTTGGCTTTAAATTCATTTTAATAGTACCATCCAGAGGTAGAAAATTATCTCACATTTATAACACACATATATATAGACACAGACAGACACAAAGAGAGAACAGTTGAATCTAAATTCTGTTTAGGAGGCATTTACAATTCATATCTGTCCTTGACAAGTCAAGTTCCAAATGACCTTCTCCCTTTTAAAATAAGGACAGCCATTGATTGATTGATTAAAATACATTTTTATTGATTTCAGAGAGGAAGGGAAAGGGAAAGAGAGATTGAAACACCAATGATGAGAGAGGATCATTGATTGGCTGTAAAGGCAGCCATTTTTAATACCACAAAAAATTGTGTTGACACCTAAACGACATCATAGGTGATTGATTGATTTATATATTCTTTTTGAAGATTCAAGAGACCAATTAAATACGATGTTTTTATTCACTCCGCCTAATTTTATAGCCAGCTATTCCTAATTGTGTGTGCAAATAGTCCTTTAAAGTATCAGAGGATCCTCATTTTGGCCATAGTTATAAATGGGAGGCTGACTGTGGTGGGCCTTGTTGGCCTGGGTGGCATGATTTCCCAAGTTAATTTTGAGATCTGTAGAGTGTGAACAAAGTTCTAGGGAAAACATGCACGTCTCCAGATGAGCTAATTGCAGTGGATATCTTTATAGGACTGCTTTATACCCTAGAGAAAGTTTTTTCTCTGGAAACCCCACAAAGATTCTTTGTCACCTAAGAATACTCAAACAAGGGACAGCAAGAGCTTATCAAATGCAGCAAAAATAGCGATGCTTTCCAAGGCAGGGCCCCTCTCTCAGGTCCCCCTCTCTCAGGGTGAACCCATTTCAAGGCTCTCTGTCCTCCCAGGGTCCTGCATGCTTCTCTGGGATTGGCTGCACTACCTCACTGGCACCTTCTCTGCCTCTCTGGATTCAGGTGTGGAGCAACTGTTAATGGGTTGGGGAGCAAGTGTCCTTTCTCTCTCAGAGCTAAAGAGAGCTCAGTCTCTCATTTAATTAGCAAAGATTTTGTTCAGACTCTCAGTAAGCAATCCAATCAAAAAGCTGAAATTAAAAGCAGCAACCCACTTTTTTCCCCCTCTCCCCGGGTTATCTCAACCATTATCTACCTCAAAGATTTTCTAAAAACAGTTCAAATAAAATCATGGCCTGCTACTTAAAGCAAGGAGGCCCAGGATTCACCCAAGTTCACTTGATACAAAGTGGAGAGTCTGTGGGGTACAAAGCCCTTGCTTTACCTAGTATCAGTCCAGGGCCACAGGATGGTCCTGGGTGGGCTTCTTCGGAATCCTGTCACACTATGCCAGCTAAACGCCAATGTGTAGAGAATTTTTAAGAGTTTATTTGAGCCAAACTGATGACATACACCAGGGAGTAAGATCTCATATGCTCCCTAGATAATTTCTTAATACCAAAATTTTGTTCTATCTGTTTTCTACATCATTTATAATCAAACAAAATTTACAATGTGTAAAGTAGATGTTGTCATAGTAAAGCTCAACCCACTTATAAATACACTAGTAGCCCTGCGCATGAATCTGTGCGCTAGTAGCTCGCTGCCGCCCTCCAGTAGCTCTCCACCCGCTGCCCCGCCTTCCTATAGCTCCCCCCACCCCCCCGCCCCCTCATAGCTTGCTGCCCTGCCCCCTCCTGTAGCTCTCCATCGCCCACTTGTAGCTTGCTGCCCCACCCTCCTGCTGATCCGTGATCCTGTTGTTATATGCTTCATGGCATAACAACCATTTGCATATTACATCTTTATTATATAAGATTTTATGTGGAAATCTTATAAATATACATGTATATATAATTGTAACACAAAACTATATGTGATATACACTGCTATTTCAGTGGTGAATTAAATTTTTCAAGCTACTTCATTATCATTTGGCTAAGGGTACCAATTGTTTGTGGTCTACTAACCATTAGAAGTTTGAATCTATCCTACATTTTATACATATATGTTCCACAAAAAACACACAGTACAGCATCTTTCACAGAAAGCATCCAGGCTTTCCTAATCAGTAAGAAAGTGACTAGGACTCATGTTCCTGGTGATCTTCTTCCATAGGTCCTGCTGCACTGGTAGAGAACATCTGTTAAAAGCCTCCTGTACTATTACGTATCCTTCTTGACAAACACTTCATTAGAATGGAAGTTCTCTCTGGGCAGAGGCCTCCCCTGTCTCCTGACTGCTAAGTTTAACCATCTCTACTTCTAGAGTTAGGAATCCTTTGTTCAGAGAGAAACACGGGAGAGCTCACACAGCTGATTGTGGTATAGATGGTACCATGTAATTTTGTAAATTTATAAAAGGTTTTTTATTTTTTCCCTTGCAAAAAAACCCACAACAAAACAAAACAAAACAAAAAAAAACATTAAAATGTTCATGTTTTTTCTTTATATAGACTCTAAGCCTTTCTAGAAGTGTAGGAAATCTGTTACTCTGAAAGAATTATGTGATCTAATGCTCAAATAATCTACTGGAGGATTTTGGATGTAAAAATGTTTCTTAATGTGTTTTTCAGATGTCTGTGACCTTTTAAAATTGTTTTTCCCTTCACTTAATTTTAAGGCTCTTAGATTGACTGATTTGAATCATAGAAATTAATGAAGTAAAATTCTTGAATTGAATAAACTGAAAGAACCTAAATCTATGTATCAAGCCATTATTAATATAACAAAAACAATTTCTAGAAACTCAGAACCCAAGTTGTGATATGGAATAGGTGGGGAATGGTGTGTTGATTGAAATATTATGTTAATATAGAGCTACATGCAATATAATCTATAATAATATAAGCGTAATATGCTAATTAGACCAGACAGCTGAACGACCTTCTGGACATCATTCTAGATGAAGCCGCAGGGGCCGAGGCAGAGGTGGTTAGGCAGGCAGGCAGAGTGGTTAGGGGCGGTGAGGCAGGCAGGCAGAGGCAATTAGGGGTGATGAGGCAGGCAGGCGAGTTGTTAGGGGTAAGCAGGCAGGCGAGTTGTTAGGGGTAATCAGGCAGGCAGGCAGAAGCGGTTAGGGGCGACCAGGCAGGTAGACGAGTGGTTAGGGGTAATCAGGTGGGCAGGTAGAGGCGGTTAGGGGCGATCAGGCAGGCAGGCGAGCAGTTAGGGGCGATCAGGCAGGCAGAGGGGTTAGGCAATCAGGCAGGCAGGCTAGTGGCTAGGGGTGATCAGGCAGGCAGGCAGAGTAGTTAGGGGCAATCAGGCAGGCAGGCAGAGGGGTTAGGGGCAATCAGGCAGGCAGGCGAGCAGTTAGGAGCCAGCGGTCCTGGATTGCGACTAAACCAGCAGTCGGACATCCTCCAAGGGTTCCCAGATTGCGAGAGGGTGCAGGCCGGGCTGAGGCCCCTCCCCCCCCACCTCCCTGTTCACACATTTTGTGCACTGGGCCTCTAGTGTCCAAATAATTAGAGAACAGTAGAATCTATTAACACAAACTATGCTCAACGTAATTTTAATGTTTCTTTAATTCATTACTCTGGTTAGGAGTATTACATGTCATATTTTTGTGTTTTATAAAATATTTTTCTTAATAATTTCTCCCACAATTTACTAATATTCTAAATTGTATTAATACCTCTCATGGTGCTCAACATATAGTTGTCACATAAATTTACTGAGGCTGCCAACAATTAGGGGATATACTTAAGGAAACAAAATTCTGATTGATTCTGATCTGTTTCTTTCAGAAAGGTCACCACCCATATAATGGAATTTTATCTGATTCTGTAGATCAGATTTCTTCATTCTGGATATCGCAGTAACAATATAGGAAGTATGCATAACTTCTCATTTCTGCAAGTAGACTTGAGTGCTAAAGGAAGAAATTTTTTAAGCTACAGAAGAATTCATTTTGGTGCCTTTTATGGAATCCTGATTTTGTTTTGAATTTTTTGATAACCTTTTACTAAAGGTATGAACACTCAAAGAACTTATCTCATTTGGCAAGTCCACATTAATAAGAATGCCTAGAAGAGGATTGATTCTTCAAACCCGGACCCACTGGTTGCTGTTGGGTCTTGCTTTACTCTGTAGTTTGGTACTGTTTTTGTATCTTCTGGAATGTGCCCCACAGACTGATGGAAATGCATCTCTTCCTGGAGTCATTGGAGAAAATTATGGTAAAGAGTATTATCAAGCCCTTCTACAGGAGCAAGAAGAACATTATCAAACCAGGGCAACCAGTCTGAAACGCCAAATTGCCCAACTAAAACAAGAATTACAAGAAATGAGTGAGAAGATGAGATCATTACAAGAAAGAAAGAATGTAGGGGCTAATGGCATAGGCTATCAAGGCCACAAAGAACAAGCACCTAGTGATCTTTTAGAGTTTCTTCATTCCCAGATTGACAAAGCTGAAGTTAGTATAGGAGCCAAACTACCTAGTGAGTATGGGGTCATTCCCTTTGAAAGTTTTACCTTAATGAAAGTATTCCAATTGGAAATGGGTCTCACTCGCCATCCTGAGGAAAAGCCAGTTAGAAAAGACAAGAGAGATGAATTGGTGGAAGTTATTGAAGCTGGCTTGGAGGTCATTAATAATCCTGATGAAGATGATGAACAGGAAGATGAGGATGGTCCCCTTGGAGAGAAACTGATATTTAATGAGAATGACTTCGTAGAAGGTAATGTGAAAAATAGTTATGTTAGTATGACAGAATGCTATTTTGTATGCTGATAAGTCAGTCATTTTCCACAGTATTAAAACATTTAAGTGTTTACTCACTGCATTCCACCAGGAGTTTGAAGTGGCTTTTTGAAAAAAGTTATCATATGATTGTAATAAAGTAGAGAATAAGAACCAGGGAAATAGAATAAATCTAAGCTTATACAGAAGACTACTACCCAAGCTGAAAACTCTTAGGATTGTTTCTGTATTTACATGTGTATGTATTTGCATTTCTCTCTTATCTGGTCTTGTTCCTTATATTTTTTTTAAAATGTATGAACTAAGGCTCAAGATTTAAAAACCATTTGATAAAGTAATGAAAAAAACTAATTTTGTAGATTAATGGTTATTCTCTATTTTGGAGGGAGGAGAGAAGATGTGTGAGAACATCAAGGAGGCATACATGGATTTAAAAATGCATGTTTGGCATTTGGGAAAGTATTTTCCTAATACAAACTGCAGAAAGGGCATGGGATTTTTATATATCAAGATGGGACATGACTCAAAAGTTGAGAAACACTGCTATGAATTTGAGATATTTGTTGATTGATATAAACAGGAATAATTACAGATCCCCACTCATCTCCATCTTAATATCCTGTGCTGAATATTTAATTACAAGCTTAAAACCATTTTAGATATAAATCTTTCTCTTTGCTTAACTCTAAACAGTGTAGTGATTTTGACCCTGAATCAGCATGGATGTCACTTGCTGTACTGAAATGTAATACCTTGAGGCTTTTGGAGGCCATCAGGGAGAGCATTATACTTTTCTGGCATTTCAACTGTCTTCTCCCTTTTGCCACCTCTTTTTTCTGCTGTCACTTCTTGCCATTTTCAGTGTGTTGCTTCTCTCAGAATTCTTCCAGTTTTTCTGCAAGCTCGGGTTTTTGTCTTTTCACTCTATGTTTGTAGTTTATAGCAGAATTGAAAGCTGCTGAGAAAGATAACTACGTAACGTGTAAAATGTCTTCACATCTGCCTGAAAAGAAAGGAAACAATGCCAGTTTTATATTCTGCTTGTAACTTTCCTTGGATTCTGTCACTTACAAGATTTTTCTCTGTGTGGAATATATTTTGTCCCTCGGTTTTCCTCCACTGTGATCCTCCTCTCACCAAAAAATAGTTACTGACAACTGAGCAATTCCTATTCCTCTTTCCAGACTTCAGCTTAGAAGACACTTCTGGGAAGTCATCTCCAACCTGCAAGTCTAAGATAGCAGTGCTTCCTGTGTGCGCTTGTAACCTCTGCCTGTGTTCCCTCTCATAGTTCTTGTCTTATGGTATTGCTCATTTTCTGATTTGTAGTTCCTGCTTGACTGTAAGCCTCAGGAAGAGTGGGAACAGTCTGTCTCCGTTTTATTCCCAGACATTGACAGTGACTCACACATCTGTAGGTCTAACCTTTCTCCTCAGTGTCACACTTAAAAATCAGCCCAGTAAACTTCCATGTTTTTCTCCCAAAGGCATTTCAAGTCACCATGTTTAAATCTATACTAATTTTTCTTTGTCTGACTTCACTATATTCAGTGTGTGTGTGTGTGTGTGTGTGTGTGTGTGTTGTGTACACATGTATTTCCTCACTATATTATATTTTCTTTATTTTTC